>NC_132887.1:4083967-4163967 GCF_030463535.1 Salminus brasiliensis
CTAACCATGTATGCCCAGTCCCTGGCCACTTTATTAGAAACCCTAAATATGTATGCCCACACTCTTGCCATTTACCTTGTACATGTATTTACCGGTTACTTTATTAAAATGCCAACCTTCCATGTCCACTGTCTGGTCACTTTATTAGAATTCTTAATGTACTGTCCACTCACTGGTTACTTTATCAAAAACGACCTTTCCTGTCCACTCTTTGGCCACATTATTAGAAACCCTGACCCTGATGTACATCCACTTTTTACTTTATTAAAAATCCGTCGGGCTCCAACCTTGTACATCCACTCACTGGCCCATTAGAAATCCTGACCTTGTACGTCCACTTACTGACTACATTATTATAAAGACCTCCCTAGCACCAGTATTTGTATTCCCTGGCCACTTTCATAGCTCCACACTGAGCAGTCCACCAGGGGTGTAGTTGCAGATTATAGCCAGTCTGTTGTATCAGCCCCCTCATGCACTTCTGACCAGAAATCAGTTGGATAGTGGTCCAATCTCAGCACAGCAGTGACACTAGTAGTAGTAGACATAGTAGTGTTCATGGTAGTGTGTGTGGTACCGGTACAATCGGATCAGGCACACATCAGTGTCACTGCTAGGTTTAAAGTGGGGCTCCCACGCACAAATATCCAGCGAAGAGTGGCTCTGTGGTCAGAAATCAAGCATCAACAGACGAACTACAGTGTCTAACTGTACACCAGCAAGCAGGGGTTTCTAATAAAGTGGCCGACAGCGTTTCTCTGGCAATAAGACAACCTGTTTAAAGGAATACTCATTTTCAAGCGTGGTAAACAGCTCAATCATGGAGGCCCTGTCATCCAGTGAAGTTCTCCAGGATGTCAGTCCACAGATGGCACATTACAGCTAGCAGAATCCCACCTTTAGGGGACGTCAGGGTGGGCCGCTGCAGTGGATTTGCTAAAAGAGTCCAATATTAAACTTCACACACACATAAAAGTACTCTCATCTCCAGCATAAACAACATTATGGCCATGTTTGTGTGTGTGTTTGTTAGTTATTGTTTTGAAAGCTCAGTGATCACACTTTATATTTCATGAGCCTCTGAAATCTGGGGGTTACTTTAGCTCACGCTCCGATGCTTCCTCTTACTCCCTGTAGTCTAAAGGATGATCCCTATATGGGCGCAGTGCTAACGTCGGAGCTTGTTTCTTCCTGATGGCAAGCTGTTTATCACCTGTTTCCAGGACCTGAGTGACAGTCGTGTCGCTACACAGCCCAGTGTGCTTAGTCTGCAAATGGCATTTGCAGTGGATTAGGCTGATACACCTCGTTTGGGTAATGCAGTTGATTTTCCTCAGAAAGCACTCACTGGTGTCAGGAGGCATTAAGTAGTAAATTCTCCACAGTGTGAGTGGCAGAGAGTGCCCTGGGGGATTTGTACGGGTGGGAGGTCAGCTGTTTGGTTCCGTCACCCTGAGGTCCTCGAAACTCATCAGGATACACACTAATAAACCCCTGCGAAACCCCACTGACCTGCTGCCCAACCCCAATAAAAACCCAGCTGGTGCAGAGGATGAGCAAATGGCTCGTAACCTTTACATGTCTGGACTTGTTGTCGTTTTGCTGTATGTTCATTTTACAACACCTTTACTGTCCTAAGTGTGTACTAATGTTATTAAATAAATAATTACAGTGAATTAATTATGTGTGAATGGTAGAGTCGCTGCATGTGTTCAAACATTGACTGAAGACTCATCTCTTTCAGGAGTGCTTAGGCAGAGTGTAGAGTATGTAGATTACTGTGGATCTAGGTCTCCATACCTACTTTCGTATTTGGCAGCATCTAGCTTAAGGTATCTATTCAGGATTCTAACCTCTATGAACTAGCTAATGTCATGGCGGGTTAGGCCAGACACCGAGGAATGAACACTCGCAGAGATGCGTCCAATGCAAGTAGTTTATTAGCACAACTCAAAAACATGCAAAGGGGCGAAACAAAGAAATTGAAGCAACATGACAAACCAGAGGGCGAAAACAAAACACACCTGAGACTGGGGGACTCTGGGAGCTGAGCTTGGTGAGCAGGGCAGGGAAACGGGGGAATACTAACAAAAAACCTGCTGGCAGAGACTGGGGAAACCAGGGGAGAACTAATGCCATGCTAGATCAGCGCTGAGACTACTTAAAAGGGGAGGAAGAGAGCTGGGGAACCAGCCACAGAACCAAAAATGGCTAGGCCGACCAAACCTGGCACTGCAGCATGGAAGTGGGTCGCCCAGCTGGAGCGAGAGTCGTCGGTCTATCTCAGTAGCGAGCGAGAGTGCCTCGCTGAATCCTTGGATGGCCAGGTGGCCTGCTCAAGAACGTGTACGAAGAGCCAAAGCTGGCCTAAACGCACCGTGAGCTGTATCGGGTCCTAAACCAGCAATTCTCGGCCAGGAGCTCAGCGTCGAAGCTCTTTAAGTCCCCCCAGCCTCAAGTGAAACACGTGAACATGATCAACATGAACATGAATCATGAATCGACTCCAGAACAGAAATGAAACAGAAGTCCGTATGTGAGTCGCACTGGAGAAGACCATCTGCTAGATGCATTCAATGTAAATGTAAATGGGACACTGCATAATGTGGGGCTATTTGGTGTAGGTCTTTTTAGTCAATAAGCTTTGATAATACACCAAAATCAAAATCACAGGACAATCCTTAAACTGGAAAAATTGGATATTTCCCAAGTAAGCTAATTCACCCTACATTTCCATTTGATTTACGAGCCACGGTGGCTGGTGGGAGTCTGCACTGTGACTTTTTCCATTTGTTTCAATGCAATTCCACAGACAGACACAGGTGCGTTCACAGCTTATCATGAAGATATCCATAAAAGAGTCCTCAAAAGAGGCTTCAACAAAATTAAAATACTTTATAAAGGGTAGTACTCAGATTTAGACCCAATTAGACCCAATGAAACACAGTACTAGGTTGAGATAAGGCATGGGTGGAATATAAAAACAGAAGTAGTGCAGTAGAATGAAGGGCTTTACAAAGGGCTGGTAACAAACCTCTGATATCAGAGAACAGCCTCACCAGTTTGTACGGAGGTCTCTGTAGTTACCGTCGTGTCGGCTAGGCGTGGCAGGGGACTGGAAACACTCCAGGGATGGAACAATGTAGGGTGAACACAAAACAGGGAGTATAAGCAAGGCAGGATAACACGAGGGTGCAGCATTCTACAGGACAGAAAGATGAAGCAAACCGGACAGGCCTGGGCAAAATAACAGACCAAGGACTGGGAGAATACTGGGCTTGAGACCGAGAGGCTTAAATATGGACAGGACAGGATAGGAAAACCAAAACCACTGACAGGAGGGGATTTAAACACAAGGCAGGGAAACAGGGAGATACACTAAAGGCAGGGGAGGCAGAAAAACAAGGACTAGGAACATTGGTGGGAAGCTAACTGAGCAGACAAAGAGAAACCAATAGACCAGACAAGACAAGACGTAAGCAAACAGCACCTACTAGGCCATGGACTGGGCTTACGGGCTTAAGAAGCCACAGTCCCAGGTGCTGTGAATCACGGAAACAAAGGGGAAGTCCTTATATGGGCCTGTGGGTGGATTGACCCAGGGGAGAGCATGACAACGAGGTCCTGACAGTATGCTTTTCTGCATTAAGGAGTTAATCTGTAAATGTTCATAAACAACATATTGTGTGATTTACCGTCTGTTTGACCAATTCCAAAGTCTCTGGCACTGGCATAGCAACAACCAAGCCGATGGACTGTCTGCACCCTTCAGCATCACGTGCAGTGCTGCAGTTTCAGCTCCTGATTGAGGGGGTTGAGGGCGTCTTTCTCAAGGTCTGAATTTTTGGTCATTCATTCCATTCATTAATTTTTGGTATGAGATGAGCTTCATTTGGAGATTCCACAATAAAATTCCAAATAATATTTTTATAATAATATATTCCATTACAAATACAGTGTATTTGTTTGGAGGCAAAAATATCATGTTTATATTTGGTATATTTGTGTGCTGGTAAAAAATAATTAACTACAATTACTAGTTACTAGATTAGTAGATAAACTAAATGACAATTGAGAAATAATGCAACAAAATATGAGAAGCTTTTCAAGGTGATGTGAAATCAAAGCTGTGAAACTGAACAAAATACAAAGCATTGATGTGTTTCACAAAGGCATGTCTGATCTGAAGGCACGCAACAATTTCCTGAATGCACTTTCCGAAAAGTGCAAAGTGTAATTTAGGAAAATGTGAAGTATTGAGAAGCTCTGTATGAAATTGTATGCAGGGAGATTACTGGTTAAAGCAGTATTGAACGCAGGGTCTCTGGGGCTTAATTTTAAACCATCGGCCTTTCTAATGCTGGCCCTGACTGCTTGTTTGTTTACGGGTTTGCTGTAGTGTCTGCAACTCTTATCTCATCAACTCAGCTTTGTGCAGCTGTGTTTGCTTTTGAGCAAAAATTAATGCTGTGCTACAAAATGAGCATGTGTCTGAACCAAACTGATAAGATAAACCACGCAGCTGACAAAATTAGAGCCGGTCAGTCCCAGCAACAAAGAATACAGCTGAGCTCCGGTCGGGGGGTTCGGCCGTGATATGGACGGCAAAAACCGCGGGGGCGATTTCGCCTCTCAGCTGAGAGAAAGGCGGTTACCACATGGGTTACAATATTTCTCTCCTGTGCCTCCTGAGCCTCCGGTGCTCTGAGCTGTATTTTAATATAGTCTTCTGTCTTTCCCTTTTCACTTGTAGTAATATAGAGTCTGGAATATAATCAACTCATCAGCCTACATCTCCTAAGTGTCTCTTTAAATACATCATAGGTGCTCAACCTTAAGAACGAAGGGAAGAGGAAATGTCTCTCTTGAAGAAAGAGAATTAAAGCAACATGCCCCCCACGCCCTCCCCCCTGAGAAATAAGAGATGAAGCTGAACGGCAGGAGAAAATTGGAGGGATGCCTCCCTCAGGGTCGGGCCGGAAATGAAACACAGATGGCCTAAATCAATTTGATGTCAACAAATCCCGCAAAGAGCGAAAAGCTTCGAGCATCGTGACCACCTTCCTTCAGACAGACTGACGGACTGACTGACACCTGTCTGATTGGGAATCATCACAGGCCGTTAAAGTGAAGGCAGCATTACTCAACCACTCACTGTACAGCGGTGATAATACAGCGTCTGCTCAGGCAGTCCTGATTATGATACCGGCCTTTGCAATGGCGATATCTCAGAAGGCTGCACAGCTCTCTGTGGCTGTGTTAAGCTGGAGTTATCGGAATGCTTTCATTTCCATCAGATCTTCTGAATTACAAGATCACTACTTCGAGACATGAGCGTCGCTACGTTACTGGCGTCTGTGTAAAAGCCTTGCCTCAGCAGTAAGTGTATCCGCCAGTAACAAACACTGTATAACAGTAGAATAAAGGAAAAGCAGGTCACAGCTTAGGAGCGAATTAGGAGAACATGGGTTTGGATAAAAGGTAATAATGGAGATACAAGGTTTTAGGTTTTTAAGGTTTAGATTAAGATGAAAGTTAAGATTAGATTTAGATTAAGATGAAGGTTAAGATTAGGTTTAGATTAAGATGAAAGTTAAGATTAGATTTAGATTAAGATGAAGGTTAAGATTAGGTTTAGATTAAGATGAAGGTTAAGATTAGGTTTAGATTAAGATGAAAGTTAAGATTAGATTTAGATTAAGATGAAGGTTAAGATTAGGTTTAGATTAAGATGAAAGTTAAGATTAGATTTAGATTAAGATGAAGGTTAAGATTAGGTTTAGATTAAGATGAAAGTTAAGATTAGGTTTAGATGTAGATTAAAGTGTAGGTTAAGATTAGGTTTAGGTGTAGATTAATATGAAGGTTAAGATTAGATTTAGATTAAGATTAAGGTTAAGATTAGGTTTTGGTGTAGATTAAGATGAAAGTTAAGATTAGGTTTAGATGTAGATTAAAGTGTAGGTTAAGATTAGGTTTAGGTGTAGATTAAGATGAAGGTTAAGATTAGATTTAGATTAAGATGAAGGTTAAGATTAGGTTTAGATTTAGATGAAGGTTAAGATTAAATTTAGATGTAGATTAAAGTGTAGGTTAAGATTAGGTTTAGGTGTAGGTTAGGATAAATGTTAGATTAGGTTTAGGTGTAGATTAAGGTGTAGGTTAATATTAGGTTTAGGTGTAGATTAAGATGAAGGTTAAAATTAGGTCTTGGTGTTAATATTAGGTTTAGATTATGTTTAGGTGCAGATTAAGGTGTAGGATAAGGTTAGGTTAAGATTAGGTTTAGGTGTAGATTAAGATGAAGATTAAGAATAGGTTTAGGTGTAGATTAAGATTAGGTTTCGGTGTAAATTAAGATGAAGGTTAAGATTAGGTTTAGGTGTAGATTAAAATGAAGATTAAGAACAGGTTTAAGTGTAGATTAAGATTAGGTTTAGGTATAGATTAAGATGAAGATTAAGAATAGGTTTAGGTGTAGATTAAGATTAGGTTTAGGTGTAGATTAAGATGAATGTTAAGATTAGGTTTAGGTGTAGATTCAGATGAAGATTAGGAATAGGTTTAAATGTAGATTAAGAATAGGTTTAGGTGTAGATTAAGATTAGGTTTAGGTGTAGATTAAGATTAGGTTTAGGTGTAGATTAAAGGAGTCTTTCTTGGTTACAGTAACAGTGGAACAGAGTTTGATGAGTTGACTCTCAGGTGTGAGCTGACTCTAAGAAGAACACTCCGGTAGGCCTTTTCTTCACTGTTAGAGAATGTGTTTCCTCTGAACGTAGTGGTGAGGTTGAACAATGACGTTTTCAGTAGGAGATCAGGCTGTTCTGATCTCATGATTAAATCAGTGCAGGATTAGGTAATCTAATGCAGAACAACACAAGAAGAAGAAAAGCTGGGTAAAAGTCTCTACTGCACCAACTCCTACTGTACCAAGCCCTGCAGCTTCACCCCCGGCAGACCCAGCACTCTCAGCTTTCTCCCCATCACTGCACAGACCACCCAGTACTGCTTAAAGTGTAACAACACGTATCTATTCCCTTAACTTCACTGTAAAACACATGCATGTCTTTACAAACACAGCCAACATGGCTCACATGGGTGGACTAGGTGGGCTCCAGTTCGGCATGAGTGGGTTGACACGTGTCTAGTGGCTGGGACCTAGTTGGGCTTCCCAAATGGGCTTCATCATTACAGCCCACACGATTAGTGTGGGCTGTAATGATGAGGCCCATTTGGGAAGCCCAACTAGGTCCCAGCAATGGGTCCCATCACAGTCCCAAAAATCATGTTTAACCCCTCCCGGTCCCATCACTGACCCTGTTGGGCATCCATATGTGGGGCCAACATGGAGCCCATGGAGTTGGGCTAACTATACAGGCCTCACATGGATGTGTTATCTGGGAAATGCCTTATCTTCTGTAAACTCTGAGCACACACACACACACTCTCAGCACCCAGACGTAGAGCGAAACCTATCATATTATACCAATTAAAGCAGACTGATGGATGGATGGATAAATAGATTGGACGCTATCATCTCTATCTGAAATCCTCTTGTGTCTAAACAGACACAAGAGTGTTATTAAACGAGTGATAAGGGTGGAGAGTGACTGTTCACCATTGTTAGCTCAATGCTAACCAGCTCTGAAATCCTCATAGACTGGCTAGCAGAGATGCAGCAGTGGTCATTTCTTGTATAAATGGGTGGAAAGAAGGCAGACAAATATGTCCAAAAGTTTGTGGACACCACTTCCACACGTTGCACCCATTACTGACACAGATGTGCAAATGTAAACACACACACACACACACATAGAACATGTCTAGTCCCTGTAGAGAAGTACTGCCAATAGAATTGGACCTTCTGGAGCAGATCAACATGAACTTGTGGGCACCATGCTGGCCATGCCACCATGCCCCCAGTATTGAGCTGTGGAGCAGTGGAAGAACTGTGTTCTCTGGAATGATGGATGGTGGAGCTCCATCCAGTACTTTTGAGATGAGCTGGGGATGAGTTGGGTTGTTGAACTCCTCCAAAATCTAGTGGAAAGTCTTCTTTTCTGGACAGAAGAGACAGTTACTGCATCAAAAGCAGGAAAACCGAATACCCTTAATTTTAGAAGAAACAATGTATGAGCCGGTGTCCCAATACTTTTAGTGTGTCTATATAGTGTATTTATAGTCTAGAGCTATATACAAATGGACAAATCAAGAGATTTAAGGCTTAGAGCAATCAGAATGCTGCTGATTGAAGATATTTATGATTGAATTATTACAGATCAGTCATTATGCTACATTATTAATAGCCCCATGCAGGATATCAGTATAATTGAGTAAATATCAGCATATTTAGCAATGTAATTACAGTGCTGCTATTTTGTGGAAATCATGCAGCTCTGCATTGCGCTGTTTCTCAAAAGCACTGTTGAGAAATCTTTAAGTTCTGAAAGGCAGATAAATTTATCTAATCTCTCTCAGTTTTCCTCCATGTGGTTCGGATATAAAAAAGCGTCTGCGTTTAAGCAGCCTCCCTATACGAGCGCATGGCCATATGGGCTTACAGTCTCTTCACAGCCAAGATGCCACTCAAATCGGGCACAGCTGCTGTGAGGACTTGAGTGTGCACTTTAGACTGGATGCATGCAGAAACACTGAGCCGCATATTCAGCTGAATCCTTTACGCAGCCCAGTTTTCGACATTAGCCTTAACTAGAAAAGTTAATACTGTTAATACCTGAAGAAAACAGAATCATTGCTATGGTGATGTTAGGAGGTTCCTATGTTATACCAGATGCTTGCAAGGGTATTGCTAAGCAATTGGTATGGTATGGCAGGGCAGGTGATTGCTATAGTGTTGCAAAGTGGTTGCTATGGTGTAGATTATCAGTTGCTATGGTTTTCAAGATGGCAACCATCAGATAGTGTTGCTAAGTGCTTGCTAAATTGTTATGATATGTGATGCTATATGTATATATGTATATAAATATATATATATATATGATTGCTATTGTATTGATAGGTGGTTGCTAGGCAGTTGCTTTTGCACCCTGGTGGCTGATATGATGTTGCTATGGTATACCAGGTGATTGCTATGGTATTTCGGGTTGTTGCTGTGGTGTTGTTAGTGTTCACTAAGGTGTTGCTAGGTGGTTGCAAGACAGGTGTTTTGTATCCCAGGTGGTTGCTAGGCAGTTGCTATGGTATCCCAGGGGGTTGCTATGGTGTTGCTAAGTGCTTGCTAGGTGGGTGTTATAGTGCTGCAAGGTGACTGCTATGGTATTTCGGGTTGTTGCTATGATGTTGTTAGTGCTTTCTAAGGTGTTGCCAGGTCCTTGCTAGGTGGATGCTATGGTATCCTAGATGGTTGCTATGGTGTTTTAGGTGGTTGCTTAGGTGTTGCCAAGCCATGGCTGTGACAACCTAGTGCATTTCTATCACTGGTACGAAAGAAGGGTGCACAAACTTTTGCACCACATTCATTCCTATGGGAAGAAATTGTGGAGTTGGAATGGTGCTGATTTCTCGTAAACTGTGGGACAAATTACGCTGCAAATGAAATGAAATTAGATAAAGAAAAACTTTGCAGAGTTCCACTCTAACAACCATTTCACCTCAGAGATAAGGAAAGTCCAGACGTCTCCCCGTGTCTCGGTGTATCCCCGTGTCTCGGTGTTCTCACGTTCATGGCACATAATTACACTACCTGCCTGCTAAATTGCCTTTTACATTCAGAACTGTTGATCTTGTCAATTGTCATCACAGTGTTAATTTCCCCAGAGTCCGGCATATAAATTGCACGTCAGTTTTTTTACAGCAGGGAGATGTAGCATATTTTCAAACAGCCCATCAGACAGTAATGACGAACAATAAGGTTTTTAAGTTTTAGGCACGTCCTCGGAGAGCTGGAGGATTGCACTACATCTTGTTTGTCACTATTTTAAGAATCAGGAGGAGCCTCATGTTTCCAATCTGAATGTATAAAAAAGCTACAGAGGCTTTTGAATAGCGCTTTATTGTAAGTGGTGGAAAATCCCCGAAAGAGCAACAAATACCTAATTGCATTTGTAACAGATATGGGGATATGGGAATTCACCCTCATGACAGCATCAAGAGGAGAATAAAACCTGCACTGCAACATGGTATAACAGAATTAACAACTGACAAAGGCTCCCCGGTTAGACAGAATAAACAAACAATAAACAAACAGGTGAGTAAACACAGTGCCTTTCAACCAGAGCTGACAGAAGAAGAAATAAACAACACCATCAGACACTACTGCTGACGTTCAAGCTGACATTCTTTCATCTGGCAGATCCAGCGCTGTCTTTTAAATTGATCAAACTGGTTGATTTACTAGTGATTTGAGGGGGGGGGGGGCAATTACTTTTTCACATCAGTGATGTAGATTGGGAATAAATCTTTATCTTTAATAAAAAGAACAATCTTTTCCTACAATTAGTTGGACTGTTAAAGGGCCAGCATGGTGGCGCGGCAGGTAGTCGCACAGTGCCGGCATCATAGGGTTGTGGGTTCAATCCCTCCCAGTACCCTGGTTTCATCCCTCCTTCCAAAAAAACACACATGGTAGGTGAGCTGGCTGTGCTAAGTTGCATGTCAGTGAATGGGGGGTGTGTGGTAACCTGTGATGGACTGGCACCAGAGACCTATAGTAAGGAAGTAGAAGTACTTTACTACTGTACTTAAGTACTATAATACTGGAGTATTATCATTTCTCCTACTCCCATTTTTACTTCACAACATATTTTGGATGAGTTTAATACTTTTACTCCGTTACATTGTTTGTTTATGTGCTGCATCGTTACTCGCTACAATTATAAAAATGGTACGAATACATTAAAACCCACATTATCACCGCCGGAGTGCCGACTCTGCCTCCCGAAAGATTGTGAAATAATGGGGGGGGGGGGCAATTACTTTTTCATTTTATCTTTTTCTTATATTACACTTAGTTGGACTATTAAAGGGCCAGCATGGTGGCACGGCGGGTGGTCGCAGAGTGCTGGCGTCATAGGGTTGTGGGTTCAATCCCTCCCAGTACACCAGTTTTATCCCACCTCCCTGGTAACCTGTGATGGACTGGCACCAGAGATGTGTAGTAAGGAAGTAAAAGTACTTTACTACTGTACTTAAGTACTAAAATACTGTATCTGTATCTACTGGAGAATTTATCAATTTTAATTCACAGCATATTTTGACATCGTTACTCGTTACAATTATAAAAATGGTATGAATCCCACATTATCACTGACTCAGCCTCCCGAAAGATGAAATAAAGTGAAATCATGGGCTTCAAAAATCACCGTCAATTTTGACGAAACGTATCAAAGTTACAAATATAATCGCTACACAAATGGCACATCAGCTTGAGCTATCAGTAATTACGAACTAGCTAATGTCAGCCCCTCAGTATCGCGCCATCCCCCAGGGCGATTCCGAGCTGCCGCCCACAGGCTCACATAAGGACTTCTGTTTCATTTCTGTTCTGGAGTCGATTCATGATTCATGTTCATTTGGGTTCATGTTTGGTTCATCGTGTCGATTCAGTCTCGTTTCATGTTAATCATGTTCATGTGTTTCACCTGAGACTGGGGGGACTTAAGGAGCTTCGACGCTGAGCTCCTGGCCGAGAGTTGCAAGTTTGGAACCTCTAGGTAGCCTGGTAGGTTCCCGATACTGCTCACGGTGCGTTCAGGCCAGCTTCGGCTCTTCGTCCACGTTCTCGAGCAGGCCACCTGGCCATCCACGTATTCAGTAAGGCGCTCACGCTCGCTACCAAGAAAGACCCACGACTCTCGCTCCAGCTGGGCGATCCACTTCTACGCAGCAGTGCCAGGTTGGGTCGGCCTAGCCACTCTTGCCAAGTAGCTGGTCCCCCAGCTAAACCCCCCAGTCTCAGGTCTGTTTGTTTTCGCCCTCTGGTTAATTGGATTAATTGTATGGTTAATTGGACCCAATAAATAAATTGGACCCATCTCTGCGAGTGTTCATCCCTCTGTGTCTGGCCTAACCCGCCACAACAGCTAAGCTAACTAACTAGCTAGCCAGCCAGGGTTCATGACTAAATAACACAACACTTGTACTTTTACTTTCAGTACTTAAGTAGTATTTTGAAATAAACTACTTGCAGTACTTAAGTACAGAAATGTTGAGTACTTTAGTACTTCCACTTAAGTCTGAAGCCTAAAAACACTTCTACTTCTACTCAAGTCACTTGTTTGATAGATTCCTTGTAATTTTACTCAAGTCTGGGTCTCTAGTACTTTACACATATTTGACTGACCCTGTCCAGGGGGTGCTCTCGCCTTGCACCCAGTGATTCAAGGTAGACTCCTGATATTTTGCTCCCTGAAATGCACCACAATGCGGTGCTCATGAGACACCAATTAACACAACTTCATTAGCTTAATGCTAGTATTCATTCATGTTCTTTTTTAGTAGAATTAGCATTTTGACTGAGCCACTTCTTTAACACTGAAGGAAATGACTATAAGGCTCTGTCCCAATTCTCACCCCTGCTAAAAATGCACTTTTCTGTACATTCTTAATGTCTATATTGTGTATATTAAGTGTATATATTGCTGTTTTATTCGTACATATTTGTGTTATATTATTATCTCTATTATTAAATCTGTATTTATTTTATTTTATTAATTATTATTATTATTATTATTATTATTATTATTATTATTATTATTATTATTATTGTGTTAATAATAATAATAATAATAATAATAATATAAGTTACTTGACATATTTGCTCCATCTTTATATTTAATCATAATAATAATAATAATAATAATAATAATAATAATAATAATGTACAACCTTATATAATAAAAATCTATTATTATTATTATTAGTAGTAGTAGTAGTATTAGTATTATTATATAGTAATAATAATAATCTTTATTGTATTTAAGGGGTTTTATTTGAAAGAGCAGTTACCAAAGTATTTTTCTGCTGCCTAAATGCTGAATAGCTTATTTGCCACGCTGTTGGGTTTAATAGTTGCTGCCATTCTCGCTGTGCTGCTGCTAAAACGGAAAAGTGTTCGGCAGCAGAAAATCATTTCAAGGATAACGAAATGTTAATATCACTTCAGCGAGTTAAACAGTGCTTTTTCTCCTAACGTCATTTTCAGAGCATTTTCAGATACATGACCCACAGAACTATTTCAGTCTTGATACAGAACAGGATAAGAGGTTCCGCTTACTCTTAAACAGTTTCCTTCTCCATTTTTTGATTGGTTAATATAAAAAACGTCACTGGATCACAGTGGAAAATTGTGGGAAATTGCCTTCACTGCTGCAGAGGGGTACTTAAGAGGGGTGCATTAAGTACTCACAGTGGTGGGTCAGCGGTTAGAGCTACGGGCTATTGATGACCGGGTTGTGGGTTCAATACCTGGCCTCGGCAAGCTGCCACTGTTGGGCCCTTAAGCAAGGCCATTCACCCTTTCTGCTCCCTATATTTATATCTATATATATATTTGTTTGTCAAATTTGCTGACTCCCCCTAGCACTAGCAATGCTTGTGTCTCCTCCGATACATGTGAAGCCAGTCATCATCCAGATGCAGCATTGCCAGGCAGCTGAAAAGCCAGGTCCCCATCTCCACCGCACCTGCTTACATCGCTAAATGAGTGATGAGGGGTGTGAGCACCATCTATTCGTCCGGAGAGAGCATAGCCAGTCGAACTCCGGCTGCTTGGCCTTGGCAGGAGAAATGGCGCGTTAAACTGCGGAGCCACTCGGAGCCCCCTTTGTTGGTGAAATTTAAAAAGAATGGGACACCCTGCAGCCTTGCACACCTAAAGTGCAAGTGCGAGTAATGAGACAGGGCCTACACTTCATGCTTCTTTCAGAGCACAGGTATTTTCAAGCTATTATTATAACAGTTCTCTTTACACTGTTCAAAAGTTTGGAGTCTGTGACTCTATTAGATAGAATCAATCTCCGACTGAAGAACATAGGTCACTACACCAGCTGCCACTGAGGCTCAGAAAATGACTCCTGCCACAACAGCTCTATACGGTCAAAAACCAAGGCTTTAATGCTTTTACTGCTGCAGGTTGATGCACTCATGGTCCACTCAATCGCTCACTTTTTCTCATCCCCAGCACTTTTCCAAACTTCACGCTGTGCTTTCTAATCAGAAACGTCTGTCTCTTTCAAACACCAGCTCTCGTTTGTTTATGAGACTGTTGAATGCTGACACAGATTGATGATGAGAAAGCGTAAAAACTCATTTATTGATTCATACACGTACAAACGAACAACCAGGGGCCGGTACAGTGAAATGAGCCTGTCAAGGAGAACCGGCTTATCATTGAATAAACAAATCACACCAAACAAAATGCTCACATTAGAGACAACGACGCTGTCCTACCAGCCCCGGAGCGAGCTGCAGGGCGAACCTTTTGACGGGTACAGAGTTTCCAATGTGTCTTGTTGAGCTGAATGAAGCTCCGCTCCAATGAAAACACTGCCTTGAAGGCAACCACCTTTTACTGGATACGTCTGGTTAAAAAAATGGAAAAAAAAACAATTCATTGATTAGAAACTAATCCATGTGATTAAGAAGAGGTGTTTTCTTACTGTTGATAAGAAATATGCATGAAAATATGCAGGAAATATGGCCAAGCATACGAATCTGAGACACTTAGACAAGAACCAAGCTGTGATGGCTAGAACTCCGAAATTACAGGTCTTGTGGAGTGTGCTCCAATGAAGGACAGCCGGGTCATGAGCATCCAAAGCTCACTGATGCTCATGGAGGTACGTACACGACCCCACCTTTAGGATTATACAATGTGGTGTATAACCAGCAGGACCGGCTCATACACAGTGGCATCTGTCAGGGGGTGGATATACTCATCACCAAGTGAACAGTCAGGTATTAAAGGCGATGTGTTGGCAGCATAAAGAATCTGAGACACTTTGACAAGAACCAAAAATTCTGAACTGTGATGTTCTAGACAATGACTGAGTCAGAACATCTCCAAAACATCAATGCAGGTCTTGTGGGGTGTTCCCGGTATGCAGTGGTCAGTACCTACCAAAAGTGCTCCAAGGAAGGACAACCGGTGAACCAGTGACACAGTCATGGGTGCTCAAGGCTCATTGATGCTCATGAAGGTCCCACCTCACAACGTACAGGACTCATTGCTATCAGATCTGCTGCTTGGCTTGTCTTGGCTCCAGATACCACAGGACATCTTCAGAGTTCACGTGAAGTCCATCCCTCAGAGTGGTGTATAAACAGCAGTCCAGAACATCTCCATAACATCAACGCAGGTCTTGTGCGGTGTTCTCAGTATGCAGTGGTCAGTACCTACCAAAAGTGCTCCAAGGAAGGACAACCGGGGAACCAGTGACACGGTCATGGGTGCCCAAGGCTCAATGATGCTCATGGAGGTCCAACCTCACCACGTTCAGGACTCATTGCTATCAGATCTGCTGCTAATGTCTTGGCTCCAGATACCACAGGACATCCTCAGAGTTCTTGTGGAGTCCATGCCTCAGTGTGATGTATAACCAGCAGGACCTGTTCATACACAGTGGCATCTGTCAAGGGGTGGATATATATATTTATCAGCAAGTGAACCGTCAGGTCTTAAGAGCGATGTGTTGGAAGCAAGAACCAAGAACTGAGACGTCTAGACGACTGGGTCAGAACATCTCCAAAACATCAACGCAGGTCTTGTGGGGTGTTCCCAGCATGCAGTGGTCAGTACCTACCAAAAGTGCTCCAAGGAAGGACAACCGGTGAACCAGTGACACGGTCATGGGTGCCCAAGGCTCATTGATGCTAATGAAGGTCCCACCTCACAATGTACAGGACTCTGCTGCTAATGTCTTGGCTCCAGAGTACCACAGGGCGCCTCCAGGCGTGTGCACTCCTCCACTTCAGGCATGTCTACACCTTGCCACAGTGGCTCCTTTCAAAGGTTGGGCACTTCCGGCAGCAAGTGAACAGCCAGTTCTTGAAGGTGATGATGTTGGAAGCAGGAAAAATGGGCGAGTGTAAGAGTCTGAGGGAACCTGCACAGTATTAGGCAGGTGGTTTAAATGTTATGGCAGATTGGTGTAGATTGGTGGAGCTGTTTTTCTTTATGTTATTAATAGAGCTGTGATATAATTGCACAAATACACTCGAAGTTGTGCTGTTGCTGTGCTATGGATATTGGCGCTGGTGGGCTGATCTGCACTGCATATCTGTAGATCTGTATTGTGCATCTGTGGCGTATATGGGAATCAATAAAACTCATTCCTTGTTTAGCTGTATGTCAAGTTCCTAAGCCAGTTCTCTGATTTCTGCGCTGAATATTAAGTTTGCGTGGAAGTTCTACAGTATAAATTTGCATTCCACTTCCTAAATAATAATGAGAAAATAATAGAGGTGAAAGGAATTACGACTATTATTACAAACTGTGCCTCACCACCTGAAGGAGAAGAATGAGCCCGCCTAAGGTTCTCAATTTGAGCTGAGGGAAGAGATGATGGATTCTTTGCCTGGGACCACTTGGAGGAGTCAAATGACTGCTTTATGTTCGCCGAGTACAATAATTCACACCGAAATTGAAATATGTCATCCATCAAACAGTCCCTTAATTTCCCTCTGGAAATAATGAGCCCTCTCATTATTTAATGTAAGTTGCCAGGCCAGAGCTGACTGGGAGACACGCGTGTTTATCAGATTCCTGTACAGCATTGATTGGTGCTAGAGGCATCTTCAGTCATTTCGGAGCTGAATGAAGGGGAGAAAAGCCGCCGCCGATGCCGCACCCCGCCGCTGCCACTGCTGCCGTCGCCGCCGCCTTCGCCAAGCACTCCGGCCCGAGATTCATAGGTTGTCTCTGCGGCCATGGCAAGTACACAAATCTTGTAAATGAAAGCATTGTTATGGCATGGCCCACTTCTGCTCTCTGATGCATGGTGCCCTTTTCTGCTGAGAGACGTAAAGGCCAGGCTGCTAAAAACAAACTTAAGTCTCGGTTTTAGCGAGGTACAAGTAAGAGCTATTTACACAGGGGACGGACTCTTCTGGAGCTCCTGAAGGGAATCCAAGACGCATGAAGAAAATCACAGCCTCGCTGCTTCTCTTTGATGAAGACACGACAAGACAGTATAAGCAAATATTTTGGCACGTTTCACATAATTATGTTTTCTCCAAAACCGCCAACGGCATTGAAATCCTCCTTCTTCTTATTATGTTGACTTCAGAAAGCCAGCGGAATCGATCGTCTTAATCTCCTTCTTATTATGTTGGCCTGATAAAGCTACCACATTGATCATCTTCTCCAGCTTAATATTCCTCTTGTCTCTGCCTTCAACAGTGGAACCACCGGCCTTGGAGCTTCATAAAACTGCATGAAGCTTCGCGCTGCTCCGCAAGGTTACATAAGTAGAACTTTTTTTACGTAGCGGTAGCAGACTTTCAGGCACTGCTTTAAAACCCACCACCTTCAATGGAGGAGGGCTAAAATAAAATCCTCCCACTTTCCGCTTTAGAGTGCAGTAGAGCTGAGTCATTTATAGCTACATGTGCTGTTTGCTGAAATACACTGAAATCGAATGTTTTACTCAATCTTCTACCCTCTCACAGCTGAACAATATTGTAGGCAGCTCTGGACCATACACTGTAGGTATACAAAGGATAGATA
Source organism: Salminus brasiliensis (assembly GCF_030463535.1). NCBI lineage: Eukaryota > Metazoa > Chordata > Actinopteri > Characiformes > Bryconidae > Salminus > Salminus brasiliensis. The sequence goes on from NC_132887.1 coordinate 4,101,657, forward strand.
GATAAATAAATAAATAAGTGGTGAAGTGTATTGTGCAAATACGTGCAAAGCCTGAGTCATTACTTAGGATCTGACCCTGTCTGACATTTGATCATGGACATGTCAATAAAACAAATAGGTCAGACCAATAGGTCAGTTAGCCTACAGTATATTTGTGCTGCACTAAATTCCGAAGTCACGCTCACAGTGATGCTTATTTGATCAGGAAAGACTAAACATTTAACATTTACTGACATTTACAAGTGTGTAAATACAGTAAGGTTATTTACTGGTCTGTTGCTAAAAGAGTTACATTTATGGCATTTAGCTGATGCTCTTATCCAGAGAGACTTACAAGGTTACTTGCATTACAGATGTGGTCCAATGCAGTGTTAGGAGTCTTGCCCAAGGACTCGTATTGGTGTAGCGCACTCAGACTGGGAATTGAACCCTGGTGTAATAGCTCATGGCAGCTACTGGTTTCATCTGTTGCACCACACCAACCACCAGTTGAGTTAATGTGTGTGTATTAATGTACATACAGATGCAGGGTTTAAGAGATATTACAGTATACAGTATAAACATTGTCCTGATTCATTGATGATATTAATGATAATTAGCACACATTGAACCGAGGGTGTAAAAAGTTTTGGCTGGTACTATATATATTTATATTTATAAATCCAGTAAAAAGAGCTTCTCATTCTGAAGAAAGTAGTGAGATCTTGTGAGATCTTTAGTCTGAAGAACAGAGCTCGGTTCGTCCAGGTTTCTCCTGGACGCCCCCCAGTCCAGCCAGCACAGCGTGGAGGATGAGTTCAACTCCATCATCATCATCATCATCATCATCATCATCATCAGCAGCAGCAGCAGTAGCAGCAGCAGCTCACCTGATTTACCATCATTAAGCCCTGATTTACCACCAAACCAGGTGTTGATCTGAGGAGAACTCTAAATAATACTAGACTCCATGAGGAAAACTTTGGAGATGTTTTTATGAACATAGTTCTGTGCCCATAGTTTATATATATATTTATATATAACTAAATCAGGTGAGCTGCTGCTGCTGCTGCTGGAATTGAACACGTCCACGCTGTGCTGGCTGGACAGAAACCTGGAGAAACCGAGCTCTGTTCTTCAGACTAAAGATCTCACAAGATTTCACCTACTTTTATTTACACACTGACGTATTTACACACTGATGAAGGTGATGAATGTGCATTTACAGACTCTATTGATTGATGGATTAATTGATTGATTGATTTAAATGCTTATTTTGACATATATAATTTAAAAAGAACCATTTCTATTGGTCTGTATGTCATGAAATTGACAAATTATTAAAAAAAAGAAAAAAAAATGTTGGCACCGAACCACGTTCAGCTGAGGTGAGTGGTGCTTGTTACACAGCAATGGTTGAAGAGGCTGTGATTGATTGGCTTTTTTGAATTAAAGCTAATTCCCTCAGCTCTGTGCGAGAAGACGGCACACCAGGAATTCTTTCACTTTGCATAAATCAATAACACTAATATTTTATTACTGTCCAGTGTTGATATCTGACTTGGGTCTGGTCGATGCAGCACTGGTGAAGCCCTTAGGTGGGTATGATGAAAGATTTTTAACAGGGGAAAAAAATCTTGTTATTCCACTTGTCTATAATAATGTCAAGGTTTAATTGGCGATCATTACATCATGCTGACAGACGAGTCCTGTTTGACAGCCGCTTTGAGGTTTATTGGAAGGAGGGAGAGAGACGTGTGGTGTGATGGGAAGAGAGAGAGAGAGAGAGAGAGAGAGAGAGAGGGTGAGAGAGGATGGAAAGTGAACTGACCTTGATGAAGAGAGGAAAATAGACGCACTTTCGTTCCAGCGTTCACTTCAGTCGCTCTATTGTTTGCCATCCAGATATGTATCTACAATTAAAATGTCTCTCCTTTCACACATGAGGGGGAGAAACAAAGGCTGGAACATTTGAAAGTCTAATCGGCCAGTCGAAAATGATTCACTTAGCTCCTGTCAGATAACCATTTAACAGAGTGGGTTGCTGATATGCTTTAAACAGCTCATTCAGTGAGGAACAGCTTACGGCCGAGCTCAGATGTAAAATGTCACTATTAAAGCCGCGGACTGTAGCCATAAAAGATATATCCCAGGGCCGCTGAAGGTGCTGTTTTCTCCTTTCAAAGCCTGTCGGCTCTTTTATGTCTCCATGTGTTGCTGAGTGAAGGTGAAAAATGGAAGGTGAGTGCGGGTCAGTCTTGGAGATGGAGTGCAGCCACTGAAGCATCGCCGGCGAATTTCCGATGAAGTTGGAGGGTAGTGTGGTGGAGTGGAGCTGCAGTAATGTCGCTGGAGGGCTTCCTTAATGCTCACCTCCTCATGCCTTTTAACGTCTTACAACTCTGTGATACTTACAGAGATGTCTAATAGCATTCAAACGTATAAAGTGAATGTATTCACTCATTTACGTCTGTATAAAATAACTGTAAAATTATGAATAAAAAGTCATTTTACAGCTATTTCATACATTTACCAGTAATCACGCAGGATTCACAGTATGTGTGTGCTGATCATCATCCTAAAAACATCTGATCCTGACGTGAACATATTTGTGACTTCAAAAAAGAGGACAGTTAGGATGTTGTGGCTGAGGGGTTTCAAATAGACCTATGTTGTAGGTTGAACTGAAAGGAGGTGCTTTGGTCATATAGGTAATATTCGGCTGTTTATTGGTCTTGCTAAATGAGTCAATGATCCTTGAGGAACTTTTCGAGGTTCTTTAGTTTGAAACTGTGGAGGATCCTTTAAGGAATCTTATTCTTAATAAAGCATGTTCACCATTTGTGACATTTTGTGACACAGATGGAATTCAGCTTCCGCCTTTAACCCATCTGTGCAGTGAACACACACATACACACGAGTGGAACACATGCCTGGAGTGGTGGGCAGACATTGCTGCAGCACCCAGGGAGCAGAAAGGGTGAAGGGCCTTCCTTGCCGAGCCCAGGTATCAAACCCACAACCCTGTCATCAATAGCCCGGAGCTCTAAAGCTCTAACCACTGAAGCTCCCACCACTGCCCCATTTCTTGAGGGTTCCTCAAAGCACCTTATCTGAAATTTATCCACAATTCCAAACTGTGGAACAGGCCATGACATTCTAACTATGGTAGATACCCATGGGTCTCCAGTGAGTCTCTTTTTTTAAAAACAGAAATATGGTTATGGTATATGGTTTATAAGAGCCAAACTTTTGACTTTTGAGTTTTTAACATTACATTTAAAAAGGTGATTTTATTTTTGCTTAATTCATTTGACAGTAATTTTATACATTTTTCTGCAGCTAGATTGGATTTATATGATTGAATAAATTGAGACTATACGTATGAATGACACTGACTCACAGCTTTTACCTCGTACATCTCAGTGATGAAATGACATAGATGTCCGCTGCCATTCAAACAGATAGGATCAATGTATTCAGTCATAGAAATCCAATCTAGCTGCAGATAAATGTATACAATAAGTGATAAAAATCTAAGATAAAATCTAATAAAATGTGCTAGTCTTAAAAGAATATTGTGGGACACTTTTATTTTATTGTATTTTATTCGATGTACAGTTATTTTATACACTTATCTGCAGCTGAACTGGAAAAATATGACGTTTTAATGGCACATACTGGATGCCCATGTCATGGTGTGTGGAGCCAGACCTGAAGGGATGAACACTCGCAGAGATGGAGATCAAAGCAAGATGGTTTATTAACAAAACCAAATAAAGGGATAAGAAACGTGAAGTGCAGCAACGTGGACAAAACCATGAACAGAACCAAAACGTGACAAACAAGATGGCGAACAAAACACACCTGGGACTGGAGGAGTAGTGAGCTGAACGAGAGTGAAATGAGGGGGGGAACTAAAGGGAAGATACAAGTGCTCCGTGTACAAAAGGGCAGAGGCTAGGGAACCAGCCACTAGACCAAAAGGCAAGGCCAACATTACCTGACTTTGCAGGGTACTGCCTTGAACATGGCTCGCCTTGGAACCTGAGCTGGAAATGAACGCACCTCACTTGCCTTTAGAGTAGGGGGGAGACTTTCTACTAAACGTGGACCGCAACCTTGAGCCAACCTGAAAACGCCGGTACAAGCGCCTCAAAGATCCCAACAGAGTCATTTCACGGCAGTGAACAAAGAGGGTGACGTTCCTTAAGTACTCCCAGTCCCAGGTGAAACACATGAACAGACAATGAATCATGAATCAACACAACAGAACATGAATCAACAGAAACGAACTGAAAGGAACCGGAAGAGATGGAGATGTCCTTATTTGGGCCTGTGGGTGGCTGCCCAGGATCGCCCCCCTGGGGGGGTGCAATACCAAGTGCCTGGAAGCCCACTGCCACTGGAATCAATGTACTGAATCATATAAATAGATATTTGGTTGGAAAATAAATGAATAAAATACCTGTCAAATGAATAAAACAGCACAGAAATAGCGCATGCTAGTCCTATGTTCACATGTTGCGAATATTTAGTAGGAAGCTGGAAACATGAAGAAATGTGGGGATGTGTTCAGAATGATGAAGAGAAAACGGTTCTAGAGATGGTTCTAAAATACTAAGAAAAAAAGAAGCCTCAGAATGATCTGGAAGAGTGTTAATCACATCTCCAAGCAGAGAACTTTTTGACATTTTGACCTTTGAAAAACTGCATATAATCAAATTGTCCATTGTTTTCTGCAGTCCTTTGACAGAACTATTAAAGCAAGAAAGGCTGGAGACTTTCCTAAAGGGTTACGCAGTTTTCCGAAGGCTTCTGGCTGCACTTGTCACTGTTACAAAGCAGAGGCAGTGTCGAATCTGTCAGCCAGCACCCTGAAAGCAAGTTGGTCAGCGCTGCCTGGCATAGCTAGCATGCTATGGTTCGGATTTGTTGTGCTGTCTCTGGAATCAATGAGTATAGCCTCCTCCACCATTAGTCACTACTCTATGTTCTCGCACTGTCACTAAAGGCCCGCCTTCACGTTCATCAGCACTGAAGAAGCATTCATAATGTGGGCTGCTTGACCGCTTCGTGATAAACGTTTTTCATCTCAGCGCTCTGCACAAAAAGCTGCCGCCAAGGACACGAGGGCAAAGTGAGAGAAATGTGTGTTTCCCACCGAATACGACCGGAAACAGCGCCGTGATGTGATGTGCTTTGAATGGTACTGAATCAGTATAGGGTCTGTCGGTGGCAGCACACAGCCACGCTATCATCTAATGACAATAAAAATAACGGCAATAATGGCATACTGTGAAGCAAAAGCTGCATCTGTTACTAGATGTTCTAGAAAGCACTCAGAACTCCAAGACTCCCCTTATCCTGTGGAGTCGCAGTGGGGTTAATGTTTTTAAGGTACTTTTAAGACTTCAGAGATTTTTTTGGTGCTATTTTGAGACATTACCAGCTGCTATTTTGTCAAAATGTCAGATTTGTACCTCTTGTGAGGTAGGCCTTAACCACTAGCACCATAAACACATAGAAAGTATAACCCAGTGCTGGTGCCTCCTAATAAGGATGGTATTGCAAAATGACAACATGCAAAATCTGTCTATCTAGTACACAGCCAGATAAGTTCCTTAATGCCCCCATGTGCATTTAAGAGGAGGCCGGAAGGTGAGGAGGCTGTGGGAGCTTACTGATTGATCATGTAATGCCGTGAAAACAGGCCCATGATTGCAGTGAGTTGAGAAACTGAGTGCTAACTGAGTCATTGGATATTAGAGAGAGCAAGCAAACTTGGATGGAGCAGTATGCTAAATGTGCCTGAACACAGCTGTAACCATATCGGCACTGGTGTACTGATCTTCGGCACTTGTCCTGCGAGGCTTGTGTCTATGATAGCAGTACCAGAGCCAGTACCTCACCTTATAGCATAAACCTTGAGTGTACTATTGCTTTAATATAATATAATATTATATTATATTTTATTATATTATATTATATTATATTATATTATATTATATTATATTCTATTATATTATATTATATTATATTATATTATGATATAAATGTACCTGAACACAGCTGTAACCATATCGGCACTGGTGTACTGATCTTCAGCACTCGTCCTGTTGCAAGGCTTGTGTCTATAATAGCAGTACCAGAGCCAGTACTTCACCTTATAGCATAAACCTTGAGTGTACTATTGCTTTAATATAACATAATATAATATAATATAATATAATAAATGTACCTGAACACTGGTGTACTGATCTTCGGCACTCGTCCTGGCTTCGGCTTGATAGCAGGCCTATGATAGTAGTACCAGAGCCAGTACCTCACCTTATTGCATAAACCTGTGTACTATTGCTTTAATTATTATATAATATAACATAATATAATATATATATATAATTATAATATAATATAATAATATAAATGGCAGTTAAGAATTTACCTCAATTTTGGAAGAAGGACCACGCCCTTAACCCCGCCTTCTCTAGGCCTTCATCTCCTTTATACCCCCACCTCACCTCACAGTCTATCCCCGTCTGAACAAAGCTCATGCCCACCTCCACCCCACCACAAAAAAGCTGGCCCAGACTCCTGGCCAAAAATACTACTGAGTCTGCCCTCCTTCATCCTCTGGGTGTGGTCCCCACTAGCAAATATAATATAATATTTCATATAATCGCTGTCCATCATCCAATACTTTTGGGATGATTATGCTCTTGTCACTCAATGCAGTCAAATCCTCACAGCAATCCTTCTACGAATGGAGCGATAGATGGACCAGTGTTCCCACTTCAGGCTGCAACACTGGAACTGTGGTGAAGCTCCACAAGACCTCTTGCCAGAACACTCTACTTAAAACATACTATATGGACACAAGTCTTGGGACACCTGCTCATTCATTGTTTCCTCCAAAATCAAGGGTTTTGTTAAAAATCTAGTAGAAAGCCTTCTTCCCTGGACAGCAGAGACAGCCGCTTCAACAAAAGCAGGAAAACCGTTTTCAATACCCTTGATTTTAATGAATGAAAAAACAATGATTGAGCAGGTGTCCCAATACTTTTGTCTGGATAGTATATTTTAAGTAGAGGGTTCTGGCAAGAGGTCTCGTGGAGCTCCACCAAAGTTCCAAAGTACAGCAGCAGCTTTTCGACCTGAAGAAGGAGTGACAGAGATGCCCCTATATAATAGTTGTCCCTATTATAACATCATATGTCATACAAAAACCTTGTATCTGCAAAATAGCAAGTTTTTAGGATTTTGAAGCATTATTAGTGGTCCACTCATCATAGACTTTTGACACAACATAAAAAGAAACTGCCAGATTCCAATTATGTAAAATATATATATATATATTTAAAAATGTATTACAAAATGGCAGCAATAATATAAAATAATATTCATATATAATATAAAACTGTGATTGGTGGTGATAGAATTACAATATGACATAATCTCCATAGGCAGGGCTGCTTATTTGCATACATTTTCTTTTACTGTTGGCTCAAATGTTCCATGGCAAAGACTAAAAAAGTACAACTGTGGCCATTTTTTCTCCCTCTTTTTTTTTTTTTTTTTTAGCCATTCGCTATAACTGGGCCACTCTCTGTCCCTGACCCTCACCCACCCTGCACCCTGGAGAGCAGAAAGTGTACTTACATTTAATTGTGCTGTGTAGAGAAGCTTTGCCCCCTGAGGCCTAAATAATGATTTCCAGTACATGACACAGTGCTGACAGAGGCTTTCAGCAGTTTTGTGGGCAGACGCTGTAACCCCAGGCAGCAGGGGGATGTCAGGGACGAGTGTTAGCAGACACCCTGTCTGGAGCCGCTGGCAATTGCCCTCATTGATTGAGACGGATGCAAGGGTGTGCTGAGGGACGTTTTACAAATTGATGCTGATATCGAACTCATGGATGTATTGCATGTGCCAGGTTCACACCAAAGGTTTCAGGTTTGATGCTGTTCCCAACACCCCAAACCTGCTGCTGTAGGATTTTTAGATGGATAAATTGACCCCTGAGAGGGTTAGAAAAGGACTAACTTTATAGAAGTCCATTGAAAGCAACATTATGTAGTATTTTACCCTAAAAATAGCAGCTTCGGAATCATGTTGATGCCCCACTGACTGACTGGAACAGGGGAGAACGATGTCTCTGTCATTGCCACTTTGGGTCGGAATGCTGCTACTGCACAATGGGACTTTGGGGGAGCTGCAGGAGACCCCTTGCTAGAACACTCTACATAACATATACTTAATAGACAAAAGTATTTGGACACCTGCTCAATAATTGCTCAATCAAGGGTATAAACAAGAGTTGATCCTGCTTTTGTTGGAGTAACTGGCTCTACTGTCCAGGGAAGAAGGCTTTCTGATAGATTTTGGAGAAGCATAGCTGTAGGAGTTTGATTGCATTCTGCAACAAGAGCGTTAGTGAGGTCAGTATGTTGGATGATCACCATCCCACCTTATCCTCAACTCCCCAACTCATCCCAAAAGTATTGGTTGACACACTCTTCGTCATTCCTGAGAACACAGTTCATTCACTGCTCCACCGCTCAATGCTGGGGGGGTTTAGATCCGTAAACTTTAGTCATGCCTTGTTTGTGTATTGCAGCCTTTTGTGATAGTAGTACTGCAAAACCCAACATTGTGGTGAAAATCAAAGTACAGAATATAAAGTCAGAGTTTTTATGACTGAACTTAACTCAGTTAAAAAAAAGTAACTTCTGTATCTTAGTTTAATCAATAATCCACATTGAGTTGAGCCTCAAAGTCATCAGTAAATGAGCTACAGCTGAAACTGATGAAATACTGTGGAAGATGTTTAGTCTGTGACTCCGCCCCCTCAATCTGTTTACTGTTTATTCCCATCTGCAGGTTAAGACCTCCCCCCATCATATGTCAAGAGGCTTTGGAGCCTCGGAGGCCTTGCTGGGACTTAAACCTATGACCTCCTCACACTTGATGAGCAGCAGTTAGACCATAGGGCCGGTCTAGAGCTGTGATATTCCACTACATACAAACACAGTTCTGAGCAATTTTACCTTTTACCCTTCTCTCTCAGACTCAGAAATGTACATGACTCCACAGCTGTAGAGTGGAGCGACTGTCTAACTGCCTGCTTGTCAACAGGCAGTAGGTCATGAGTTCAGATCCCATCAACACAACCCACAACCCATCATGGTCAGGAGTCTGAGAATAGGAAGGCTTTCTCTCCATGTGATGGTGGAGTTCTAACCTGCAGATGGGAATAAACAGTAAACAGATTGAGGGGTGGAGCTACAGACTAAACATCTTACACAGTATTTAGCCAGTTTCAGCTGCAGCTCATTTACTAATGTTACGGAGGCTCAACTCTGTATGAACTGTTGATCAAACTGAGATACAGAAGTCTAAAATGTGAGTTAGGGGAAATTTTGGCTAGACTAAGTTGAGTTACCTCAAATAAACGCTCTGATATGAGTCACTGCTTCATTTAGGAGTGGCCTGACTTTAAATTTTTTGCAGTGCAATAAACAATACATTGCTCAGCCTCACCCAAAAAAGGAGCAATTTGACAGATTGAATGTGAGAAACACTGGGAGGTGGAGAGAATACAGATCAGGCTGGTGTGTGTAAGAGAGCTGACAGCAGTCATGCAGGAATATTAATAAGAATATATAAACGTTTCTTCAAAACCAGCTCATAAAACAGTGACGAGTGATAAAAATGACTTAAGTGCCAGCTCCCACAGTATATGAGACCTGTCATACTGGAAATTAAAGTTCATATAAGCTCAGTGTGTGAGAACAAATCTTCCTCTGTTTTCTCTGTAGAGTGGAATGTTTTAATACACGTCTCCCCAAAATAAGCCTAAATGAAAACAGCACTCCAGCATATCACATAGAATTATAATGAACAGTGATTGAGGCATAAAATCTCTTATGAATCCTGGATAAAAAAAACATGTTGGATACTTTTCACTTCATTAAAATATGATTTATTCTGCCAAAATAATATAATTATTTCCCAGTGCTTCGAGCTAGAAATGTACTTCTTAAAAGGGACTTAAATATATATATCTTGCTTGATTGCCAAATACAGATGTGCTGGGAGAAAGTGCTTTTGAAGCTCACAACATAGACGATGCATTTGCATTTTGACAAGCTCAGCAAATTAAAATGTTTCATAAATAAATCAAAGAAACATTTATTCTTGGTAAACATGCAGGCCTGCCAGCTCAAAATGTTGTCTTCACATCATCAAAAATGAGATTGAAAAAGTTGCCTTTAAAGGACCATTTACATGAACGTTTACCCTTAATGTCTAATGTACTGTACAGTACTATAGAAGAGTCATAGGTAGAAAATATTCATTGTTATTAGTTTGTTACTGACACTGTAAAAACAAAGGTTACCAAATACCCCAGCAGCTCATGTATTTTACCTGTAAAACTCTATATAACATTAGAATAAACCCAAATAAACAGAAAGTCAGTGGTCAGTCAGAGAGTCTACCTGTAATTAACTCTATATAACATTAGAATAAAACCAAATAAACATAAAGTCAGTGGTCAGTGAGAGTGTCTACCTGTAAAACTCAATATAACATTAGAATAAATCCAAATAAACATAAAGTCAGTGGTCAGTGAGAGTGTCTACCTGTAATTAACTCTATATAACATTAGAATGAAACCAAATAAACATAAAGTCAGTGGTCAGTCAGAGAGTCTACCTGTAAAACTCTATATAACATTAGAATAAATCCAAATAAACATAAAGTCAGTGGTCAGTGAGAGTGTCTACCTGTAATTAACTCTATATAACATTAGAATAAAACCAAATAAACATAAAGTCTGCGGTCAGTCAGCGTCTACCTGTAGAATTCTATATAACATTAAAGTAAACCCAAATAAACATAAAGTCAGTGGTCAGTGAGAGTGTCTACCTGTAATTAACTCTATATAACATTAGAATAAACCCAAATAAACATAAAGCCAGTGGTCAGTGAGAGTGTCTACCTGTAAAACTCTATATAACATTAGAATAAACCTAAATAAACATAAAGCCAGTGGTCAGTGAGAGTGTCTACCTGTAAAACTCTATATAACATTAGAATAAACCCAAATAAACATAAAGTCAGTGGGTCAGTCAGAGAGTCTACCTGTAAAACTCAATATAACATTAGAATAAACCCAAATAAACATAAAGTCAGTGGTCAGTGAGAGTGTCTACCTGTAATTAACTCTAAATAACATTACAATAAACCCAAATAAACATAAAGTCAGTGGTCAGTCAGAGTGTCTACCTGTAAAACTCTATATAGCATTAGAATAAACCCAAATAATCATAAGGTCAGCAGTCAGTCAGTGTCTACCTGTAGAATTCTATATAACATTAAAGTAAACCCAAATATATATAAAGTCAGTGGTCAGTGAGAGTGTCTACCTGTAAAACTCTATATAACATTAGAATAAACCCAAATATATATAAAGTCAGTGGTCAGTGAGAGTGTCTACCTGTAAAACTCTATATAACATTAGAATAAACCCGTCAGTAGAGCACAGGTTTGGGTGCTGATCTTCTCTGTGATCTCCAGAAACTCTATAGATTAGCTTGGTTTCACCAGCAGCTCAACGAAGTGCCGATTAGATAAACTAGGGGCTGGATGGGAACTGGAAACACTGGTTCTCTTTCAGAGGGATCTGAAAACTGCTAAGCTAACACACTCACACAGAACCATCACAGCATCTGCTTTCTTCATCTGGTTCTAATGTTGGTGGGACAAGTAAACCTTACAGATTATCAGCATCGCCTGCCCAGTTTCTCTGGTACTTTTATACAGTATTGTACACATCCTATATGCACTGAGGAAAGCAGGCTACACTCCACACACTGACTGTTTCCCAAGAAGTGTGCGTCCCCTGTGTGTCACCTTTAAGTGGCACCTCATCAATGCAGACTGAAAGGCAACACCCTTACATAAGAGCCTGATCGATACTTGTGTTCCCCTGATGTCTTTGTTTTCAACACAATTATCACGCGCCATTTGAGGAATAGAGCGATCAAAATCCAAGGCAGCCCATTTCTGTAATGTCAAGCCTCTCTCAACTCATTCTCACAAAACACAGCTGGACAGGCATTATTCTGCACCGCTTGGTGGGGTTTAAGTGTGAGGTTTAACAGTTTAAACAGGGTACTGATGCTATCATATGAAAACCTTGCAAGGCATTTTCACTGTTTGAAAACTCCAGCTGCCCGACTAACACTGTGGGAACATATAATGATATATATTTTATAATCTGATGAATAATGTAACAATTGAAAGAATCCAAAATGATGACCAATTCTTACTTCCTAGAAATAGTGATGCTAAAGTTGCTCTTTTTATGAACCCTGCAGTTTAATTTTAACTAATTAGAAAAGATTGTCTATATATATATATATATATATATATATATATATATATATATATATATATATATATATATATATATATTATAACATATGTTATATATATCTAAATGTTTAGATTTTAAAAAGTATAGAAAGCTGTTTCAGCCTAACAATACCATCAGTGATAAAAATGTACTAGTAACTTAATAGTAAATTAGTAAATCAATAATAAAAAGTCACTTTTAGGATCTCTGTACTGCAATTTGTCCTAGAAGAAAAAAATAAGATATCAATTTACTAATAAATAATAATATCAGTTCTACAGATCTATAAAAACATCCTGGCTAGTCATGTTGTCAGGATAACATCTCCTTAATGTAATTTGACTAGTGATATGCTTCCACTGAATAATGAGGAATCTCATTCCCCCCATCTTTACTAGACATTACATATTCGTATAGTAAATTGTCCAGTTAACGATAGCTATAATTCTTTTATAAGTAAATAACTGAAATTACAGATATCTACACTGTATATCTGACCGATTATAAGCTAACTTTATTGGTGCCAGGTTGAAAATGACTTAAAAACAATAACAATTAAATATTTACTGTAAAAAGGCATATCTACTGTACCACAGTTTAGGTTCCAGGTTCGCCCTTTGGTACCCATGTTAGTAATTTATTTAATTTCACCAGTTTGGAAGGCTGATAAACCAAATGAGGTACAGTAACAACAATTATAAATGAACGAATAAACAAATACATAATAATACATACATACATTTATATAGCACCTTTCTCAAACTCTCTAAGTTACAAATTATAATTACATACATAAAAATACAAATAACACTTGTAGACATTGTAGACTTGTAGACAATGTCTACAAAGAAGGGTTTGGAACAGGCTAAAATGGTTAAACAGACACAGTGTGACATATCTAATCTACTATAATAATAATAATGAATGATCATTTTCTCAGACCTTTCCACTGTACAATGTCAACAGTACATGTATTATTATACAGTAAATATTGTATAATGTGGGCTTGAAAGTTGCAGTATTTCTGCATAATTTTGACCTAAAACTTCAAGTCCTGAAAGTAGACAAGGAGAATCAAATTAAACTAAAGGTTCAGAATCTTTTGCCACTCGCAGATCTGTAATATTGGACGATTTCCATTAATAAATAAATAAAAGTCTAATATTTGTTTGGTTTAGTTCTCTGCATCTACTTTTAGGACTTCTAATGAAGTTTTTAGGTCAACTTTATGCAGAAATATTCATATTTACAAATCTTCACTATCATGCAAAACTTTGTATCTCCATTTGTGACTCTGACGTTTTTGACATAGTGTGAATCTGGCAGTTGTTTTTGTCAGAATTTCATGATGAATGGACCAATAGAAATGCTCCAAAATGACTTGAAATAAAATCTACAGACTTCCACTGAAAGTAGCATTTTCTTTCTTCCCTGGAAAGTTGCCATTTTGGAGATACGAGGTTGTTTCACAGGACAGCGACGAGCTGTACATTCACTACGATGCACTGCTTTTCCCTTTATCCAGTGAAGGCTGGCCCCGGTGTCTAGACGCCCCTGTGTGTGAGACGAGTCCTGCACAGCAGAGTGGGTTTAAATCATGCAGTTGTTTTGGTGAAAAGCTTAACTCTAAAGTTCTGACATGCCCTTGAAATCTCTTTCACACTCCTCTCACACAACCCCCCGTTTGCCAAACAGAGGAAATGAAAAGGCTGACAGTGAGCGCGACGCCAGCTTTATGTGTGTTTCGGGAACATGCCTGTTTCTCAGGTGAGAGGCACTGTGCTGATTTTTATGCCGTCATCAATCATCGCTCCATGAGAAGTTGCTGGCACTCCTGTGTCCTTGGGGAGCGGCGCAATGGTGAAGACAAAGCCGCTGATGCTGATGCTCCTCCACAACACACTGCCTGAGCGTGTTTGTCGATGTTAAATCTCACAAAGGACTTGGCAGCAGTGTCCTTGCGAACACACTGCGAGAATCTCAGGCTCTCTCTTCTTTATCTCGCCTTCTCATCTGGGCCTAATTCTGATATCAGGCACTGCAGGATTTCAACTGCACCCCCAGGGCCAGATTTGTAGAAGCCTTTGGCACGCATGAGAACAATTTCCCACATGCTTTCTTATTCCATCGCTCCAGCACAACAGTTTCCCAGTATTCCTTGGCGTTCCTCTTGAAATGTATCTCAGGGTCATCTTCTTGGAGTTCTTGGAGTTTTTTACAACTGCAGTTTGGCTGAAAGTCACAACTGTCCAATTGTCTTACTGGTTCTTAAAAATAAAGGGTTCCTCGAGGTTCCTCATATCACACTGACTTTGCTTAAAGAACCCTTTATGGCAATAAAGGGTTCTTTAAGCAAAGTCAGTGTGATATGAGGAACCTCGTAAAGGTTTAAGGAAATCTTTCCATCCAACGTCCTTATTTGGGGCTTTTTAATGGGTGGAACGTTGGCCCAGATGGGTTCCAGGTAGCCATGGGCTTGAGGTAGTAGGCCTTCCCAAATGGTTACATCTCACACGGGTCCCATCCAGGCCCCTTGTGCAGTCTACAACTTAGATAAGGTCCATGCTTAACCCCTCCTGGTCCCATCACTGACCCTGGTGGGCATCCACATGTGGAGCCAACATGGAACCTGAAGACAAAACTTTCTGGTTCCCAGTTGGGCTAAACATACAGGCCCCACATGGACATGTTAGCAGGGTACTTGATATACCACCTTACTATCTTTTACATAATGGTTCTTGATGAAAGCTCAGGTGGTTCTTCTACAGCATTGCTCAAAGAACAGCTTGTAGCACCTTTATTGTTAAGAGTGTATTCCAAAATATAGTCAGTCAGCCAAGACACGTCTCCTGCTTTAGGGTTGCAGCGCGGCTGTGAGTCTGTGGGGGCTAACAAGCAATGGAAGCATAGCACTGTTATCCATGACAATGGGTAAACAACTCAGGCTCAGGCTATAGGAAGGCTAATATTACTGTGTTCAGCTTTGAATTTGGTCCAAAATCATATGAGCTGACATTAGAGTTAGCATTTAGCACAGGCTTTAGCATCACGTTAGCGTCAGCTACACAGTAGGTCAGCCACATTGTAAACAATGCTATGGAAACAGCATTAGATAAACACTGTGTGCAAATGTTTGTGGACACCCCTTCTAATGAATGCATTCAGCTACTTTAAGCTGCAGCCATTGATGACACAGATGTGCAAATGCACACACACAGCTGGTCTAGTCCTTGTAGAGAAGTTGAACAGGACTCTTTGGAGCAGATAAACATTGACGAATCGATTGGCACCATGCTGCCAAATGCCAGGTGTGGGCTAGTAGAGGGGTTTAAAGCCCTCCAGCATTGAGCTGTGGAGCAGTGGAAGAACTGTGTTCTCTGGAATGATGGATGGTGGAGCTCCATCCAGTACTTTTGGGAGGTGATCATCCAACATCCTGTCCCCACTAACGCAGATTTGTCTGAAGAGCTTATCCAGAGCTCTTACCCCTGAATCATGTAAATCAGGAATGTAGAGTTAGGACTCTTGTCCAAGGACTCTTATTGGTGTAGTGTGGTGTGTTTGCCCAGCCTAGGAATCGAACCGTAGCCCGCCATAGGGAGGGTGGTGTTGTTAACTACTGTTCCACACCACTAAACATGCCTTGCCTGATCGACTGCTTTCGGGATAAGCGGGATTTTTTATTTTTGGCCAGACTTTTGCTTTAAGGTGTCATGAATACTGAAGTGCAGTGTTATGTTTTCTGTGTAAAAGCTGAGATTGATCAGAGGCTCTACCTGACAGCACAGCACACGCTCTCTGTGACTGTGGGCTATCACAATATGTATCTCTGAGAAGGACATAAATCAATAAAGGTATGAGAATGTGCTCAGGGAAAGCCCAGAAGGAATGTGGAAACACACACACACACACACACACACACACACACACACACACATTTAAAGATAAGCCTATTGCTCTTTTCTTTTTTAAACATTAGAGGTTTTAGTTCATTTTTTATACACCAGAATATACATCAGCCATAACATTAGTACCAGTGGTGAAAGTGACCATTAGCACCAGTGGATACATCTGTCAAGAGGTGGAAATATTAGGCAGCATATGAACAGTCAGTTCTTGAAGGCGATCTGTGATGTTCTAGTGAACTGTAAAGTTCACCCACCACCACCCATACCAGACCAGCGGCACACCCCACTACCACTGCTACCTGTTTAAATTTGACTTGACTTGACTTGACTATATATAACTGGTTATGCACACGTCACTTAATCTAGTCTATAAGCTCCAATTTGCCTTACTGTTTATATTTGCACTGAACATACCCAGATTTTTAATCTGCTGCATATTCCACTTTACTTCTGATGTCAATGTCAGAGACCTCTATTTATTATTTATACACGTTATGCTCAGTGGGGCAGTGGTGGCTCAGCGGTTAGAGCTCTGGGCTATTGATAACAGGGTTGTGGGCAATAAGCTGCCACTGTTGGGCTCTTGAGCAAGGCCCTTCAACCTCTCTGCCCCCCCCGGGTGCCACAGCAATGGCTACCCACCGCTTCAGGCACATGTGTAGGCACACAGGCACACAGTACTATAATCCTCCGCATTTGACCCATCAGTGGTAGTGAACACACACACACACACACACTAGTGAACTAGGGGCAGTGAGCACACACACACACACCCAGAGCAGTGGGCAGCCAACTCCAGCGCCCGGGGAGCAGAGAGAGTAAAGGACCTTGCTAAAGGGCCCAACAGTGGCAGCTTGCAGAGCCCGGGTATCGAACCCACAACCCTGTCATCAATAAAGTGTGGGACTACAAGACAAGTTATTAAGCTCTTTTAATAGTTTTTAAGATGCACATTTTTAAGGTAAGATAGCACTTTATTGATCCCGAAGGAAATTAATAAACAATGTTTTATTTTATTTTTTAATGCTATTTGAAATGAGAAAGAACATTTATTTTGAGTATTTACTATTAATAATTGCGTATAATTGGATTTGACGTTCAATTGTCGACTACATGAAATGCTGATATAGCTATTTTCCACTTTCCACTATGATTGAGTGCCATATCCTGTATACTGAAGTAGCCTAGTTCTAATGTAGATGTTCTGATGTTTCGGACCTTGGCTTGTGGCTTGTCCATTTTTCTCTAAATTGTAATGAAAGTAAATCACCCCCGTTTCCATGGCATTGCTCACAGGGCGCTGTGTAGTGCCTTTATTTTTTAATAGTGTAGTCTTCACCCTCCTAGAGCTGAAAGCATTGCGTGATGGGGTGGTAATGAGTGTACAAGAATAAAATGGGGGAAAATTTGGGTAAAATAAAAAATAAAAGCTGCTGTTTCAGAGGAAAGGGCAAATTTTCATGTTCTCATTATGGAGAACACACACTTCTACATGCACACACTCAAATCAACGCAAAAACTCTGTTCTCCAGTCCAATGAAAGCTTGATGTATTTATTTATTAGCCTCATTCGTACTTGTACTTACTCCGGCCTCACTTATTATGACTAATAAACATGCGAAAGAGTGAAAAGCAACATCATTATGCAAACGAATACATAAACACTCCACTCTGAAATGGCAGATGGTCTGCGGTTCAATTTTAGCCACATTACAAAAGCATGCTGTTTTACTTTTCCTACGCTTCCACACAGAGCGGGAGTATAAATTCAGCATTGCGGGAAGCAGACGAACAATCATGGGACAACTAATCTTTAGCTCTGCCTATACATTAGTTAAAATCCTCCGAGTGATGACAGTCTGCGAAAAGAAGCTGAGTAGGAGGATGAGGTGGATTAAATCCAGGGTCTACGCCTCAGGTCTGGCTTTTATTTCTTAATTTTAGGAACGAGGAATGACGCAATGTAATATATGCTGAATGTCAAGCATAGCAGGGCTATTCACATCCTGCCACATGCATGTTCATAAAAAGAGCCCCAAAATAATGCCAGTGGTTTTAGTTGTAAAGGAATGTTCGGTAAGCCAGAGCCATCGTGGATTTACTGAAGTGTTCAGCACCGCGGACAGAGACGGACGCCAGTAAAATGTAATGCATGTAAGAAAGCTCTCGGCTGTTGATGAAGCTGAATAAGAAGTGAATAAGCGGTTACTTTTATGCCCAGGAATCTTTCCTGGCTTCAAAACATACCATCCACTGCCCCGGTTTTCTGCGCTGTGTTAAATGCATATGTCACAGGAAAACTGAAGAGGACGAGATGAGTTCCAAGGAAAGACCAAGGAAACTCAGAGAGTGGTGCGCCGTTCTACTGTGCAGCATTGCTTTCCTAAATATAATGGAAGAGCCTTGAGATAGAAACTTTAACTGTGACCTCGTCACAAAACTCAATATTTAACGTTTGCTACAGAAGCCAGATACGTTTTGGAAAGTAGTGCTGTGGACTGATAAAGTTCAAATTTAGCACATTTAGCAAAAGTGTGTTTGAGGAAATAAGGAACTGCTAACGGTCAAGTCAAATTTATTTGTATAGCGTTTATTTTTTTTTTACATTTCTTGTTGTCACAAAGCAGCTTTACACAATCAGTAATTAGTAAAAGACAAAAATAAATAAATAAATAAGTAACAGAAAAAGATATGAAAAATCGAAGACCCCCAGTGAGCAACCAATGGCGACGAAACTCCCTCAGAACTCAAGACCCGTCCTCCTCTGATCAGAACTATTTATAAATTATTGATAAAAGTTACCAAACCATCTAAATGGTTGAACTACTCTGATCATAATAATAATAATATAATAATCATGGTGTAGTAGAACTTAGTATAGTCATGGCAGTGATGGTCAGTAATGGAGTAATGAGAGTAATAATAGTTAATAGTGGTGATATTAATAGTGGCAGATAGTTACGAGTCCATTTAGGTTTTATCATGGTAATTAAACAGGTAGCAGTGGTGGGAGGGTGTGCTGCTGGTCTGGCATTGGTGGTGGTGGGTGGGGGTGCTAGTCAGACTTGTAGGTGGCAGCTGGTCTGACGCAACTGTCTTGCCAATCATGCTTTGGGGTTGTGTTGCGACGCTTCACGGGTGAAGGGAAGAATGGATTCCACAAAATCTCAGCTAAAACAAAGGGAGACTTCTACAACAGAATCCATCATGGCGTACCTGACGAGACTTAAACCGGAGCATTTTGCATGGTTCTTCTGACCCAAACATCATAGAACCCTGGTGAATAGCCTTAAACAAGCTGTGCAGCAAGACAAGGCCAGAATGACTGTAACTGGGCTTTAGAATGTGCTGAGAATGTCAGCTGTTATGATTACCTACACCTGTGTGACTGTAGAAAGGGGTTAACCTTCACATTATCCTGCTGTCTCCTTGTATTTAGGGAGATCACATTGAAATACACTCTTATATAAAGGTGATTCAAATGGTTTATTGAGCAGTGCCACCGAAGAACCGCTTGTGGTTCCATAAAGAACTGTGTAATAACGATGTGTATGTGTGAAGAACTTTTTTTGAGGGTCTAAAGAAACGTCTCTTGAATTTATAGGTTCTCATACTCAATTGTTTCTATTACAAACATGGTTCTTTATGGAACCAACTGTGAGTTTTTTTAGGGCATCGCTCAAAGAACCATCTGAAGCACCTTTGCTTTTAAGAATCTGCTTTCCAAGCTCAAACCACGCCATTTTTTTCACAATGTTGTTTAAAATCATGGTTCTGATATCTAGAACCGGGTAACCAGCCCACATATACATATACAAGTTTGAGCCATGACTGGGGGAGCAGTTGCCCTGCATGTTGGCTATGCACTGTGCTGGCAAGGTGGGGTACTATATATTTCACAGATATTTAGGATTTTCTGAAGTTCTGATGTCTAGAACCAGGTTCCCAGCCCATATATACAAATACAAGCTTGAGCCGTGAATGGGGGAGCAGCTGCCCTGCATGTTGGCTATGTGCTGTGCTGGTAAGGTGGGCAGTGGCTCTCCCTGACTACGATGCTGTGTTGGGCCCTTCCACTTGACCCGGCACCCAGCCGCTAAATTCTACGGTGAAGGGAAGAGGCGACGGGCGCCACACATGAGGAGGGGGGACTGGTAATGCAGAGGTTTAGCTTGTCAGGTTTAGCTTTAGCTTTAGCTTTAGCTCTCCAGGTTGCTCAGAGTCCAAGAGAGGTTGGAGACATGTTAGCCTTGTGATTGGTCAGGGGTATGCTGGCGTAAGCCTGACCTGTTCTTATGACTGCCCCTTTCAAATGGAGAGGAGGTTTTGGAGAGGAGGACGTTCATGAGACATTGGGAGGATCAGACAGACGTTGTAAATCTACACTGTGGGCCCTGAGGAGCCGGATTCACTTCATTAGAAGTCAGATTTCGGTCCCCAGAGGATTTAAAGGCACAAGACTGACTGTTTCATTCTACAGGAAAGGTTGAAAAGGTTGGAAACTGTCCATCCAAATGAATACCGATTGTTTTCGGTGCACGAATCCACACAGATATCATTTGCGGACATCAGGAGCAAAAAAATGAATCTATGATGCAGTGCTTTTCAACAGATGCAGGAAAGCTATCATTTCAGGGAGAGAAAACACTCCAGGTAAACAGTAATTTCAGGGTAAGCCAACAGAATTATTACCGTTTTTTTATCCATTACACTCTGTTTATTCCCACATGAATTTGCCACCAGTTCGCTCTCCAAAAGCATGAGTGTCAGGGCTGTGCTGAGCATCTGCTCATTAGAATTCACTCTTTACCTTTCACTGGGTTTGTGTTTTCCCAGACATTATGGCTGAGGGCAGGAAATTGTGCTCAGCTCATGCAGGTGGATTAGAGCTGCTTTTCCTTTCTTCCTCCAGCAGCGGTTGTGCTGATGCCTGCTGCAAAGTCAACATCTCAACCAGTGTCACTTCACACGGCTGCTGAGCAGCACCTGGAGGTGCGCCGCCCTGCTCGCTGCTTTGCTCTTCGCAGCAGTTTGCGTTAAACCCCATTTCATTACATCATCATTTTAGCACTGTATGTCATTTACCACACCACTCACTCACACACAATAGAGACACCCCCTCCCTGCAGCGAGCCAACATAGCCAGAGCTTTCACTGCTCTCATTCGCCATCTTCAGCCATGGCCAGATCCACCTATAAGCTACACTAATTGTCCAAGTGCTTGTGGACACCCCTTCTAATGAATGCATTCAGCTACTTGAAGTCATGCCCATTGTTGTCTCTGATGTGCAAATGCACACACAGCTTGTCTAGTCCCTGTAGAGGCATATTATAGTGCCAATAGAATGGGACTCTCTGGAGCAGAGAGTGGCACCAGGTGTGGGCTAGAGGGGTATAAAGCCCCACAGCATTGAGCTGTGGAGCAGTGGAAGGACTGTGTTCTCTGATCTGAATGATGGTGAAGCTCCATTCAATGCTTTTCGGATGCTTTTTGGGAGGAATTAGTTGGGGATGATGAGGTGGGGTGGTGATCATCATCAACATCCTTGCCTCACCAACGCTCTTGTAACTGGATGCACTCAAATTCTCACAGCCATGCTCCTCCAAAATCTAGTAGAAAGACTTCTATCCTGGACAGTAGAGACAGTTACACCAGCAAAAACAGGATCAGCTCTTTAATAATACTCTTAAATTCAGCAGAAACTGTAAATGAGCAGGTGTCCCGATACTTTTGTGCATATGGTGTATAATTTCAGTATAACTGATCAACAGCTAAGTGTCTATTTGCTTACTGGCTGATTTATGCTGTTGAAAGTGTAAGCCATTATTACGTCACATGTTTTTTTAGGACGTTCCTGGAACGTTAGTTCAGTAACCTTCCTGGAACCTTTTAAAAAGGAGGTACGGTGTGTTAACTGTCATCAAATGTTTAATATCACTGTCCTGCAAAAAGCTGGTCTCTCCATTTTTGCTGTTTTTTGACGTAATGTAAATCTGGCAGTTGTTTTTTAAATTGTATCAGGATTTCATGATGAGTGGACCAATAGAAATGCCCCAAAATTACCTGGATTTAAATCTTTTAGGACTTGTGTGGAAATCTAATAAATAATTTTTAGATCATATTTATGCAGAAATATAGAAAGGGTTCGAAAGGGTTCACAGACTGTGCCCTGTGCAAATCCATCATTACACATTGCAAGTATAAATATGTATATTTACAAAGCGCCACTGTCATGCATAACTTTGTATCAAAACATTTTTCTAATTTTTGACTTAGATTTTTTGACACAGTGTGAATCTGGCGGTTGTTCTTTACATTGTATCAGAATTTAATGATAAATGGACCAATAATGAACCTCCAAAATGTTTACACTGACTTCCATTGCAAGGTAAAAAGGGTTTTCCTTTCCTGTAAAGTTGACATTTTTGAAAAACAAGGTTTCTATGTTACCACAAAGATACTATAATTAATTACATAACATTATCATACCATCATTTAACCACAATGCCAGTCTGCTTAATATTGAAGTATTATTTTTTTTAATTAGGGGGCACTGTTTTGACAAAACCGTTATTATTATTTTGGACGGCAATGGCAGAGAATAAATAGTATATTGGATATTGAGTAAGAGATATACATTCAATTAATTTATTTAAATGCTATCTTTATTAATTTTATGAACGAGCTTGATGGCTTGTCCATTTGAACAACCCATTAAGAAAAACAAGAGAGCGAGGCCTGCCACACGGATGGCTGTGGCATCTTTCTAGTAATCTTTCTTTCAACAATAGGCTTAAACAGTTGGGGATCACTCAGGAATCACTCCATCCACATTCTGCACTGAATAAGAGGCTTAGAACAGAAAGCAATTAGTCATACGACTTCATAAAGGTTGTGTTTTTTTAAATATGTATGACAAATACGTATAAATAGAATAGAAATCCAAGTAAAACCCTTAATAATCCCAGTGTCTAAAACCTGAAGGATTTGCCTCTTACAAGCAGTTTCTTTCCAAAAAAGACTAATGAATTCAGTCCGTTCCTTTCCTGCTGCTGAAATCCTGAGCTAAATCGTACACTTACCTGAACCTGTCTGTGTAAAACTGCTTTGCATAAAGACTTGTACTTAAATCATATCCGTAATGACAGAAGACTCTGTTCAAACCAAGGGTGGGATAATCTTCCGCTGTAGGCTCATTATGCGCTGGGTTGTCACTTCTGTAAAGTAAGCCACCATTACACCATCCCATAATATCCCTCCAAACTCTGTACAAACTAGGGGAGTGTAATTCTCAAAAATTCGACTGCCTTTGTCTGCAGCGCATTAGCATTTTATCTCTGGCGAGGCTCGTTCATTTGAGACTTCCTTCACTTTCAACTCAAGTGATTCTTCAAGTTCATTTGGGACTTCATTAACCACTGATTAATTGTTTAAAGTTTTATGGAAAGTTTTAAGGGGGGGGGCTAAGATGCATTAAAAATGAATAAGTGATGAACAAACGGGGTGATGGATCTTTATTGTGCAAATACACTCGCAATAACTGCCTCCCTTGGCGTTTGGTTATTACATCGATTTCCTGTCGTCCTGGTGAATTCATTGAATAACTACAGTAACTGCACGATGATGATTTCCCCTCACTCCCTTATACTTACCATATCACCAGAGAGAATCCGGCAGCTGCCAAAAGGAATGCTGCTGAAGCTAATGCTGCCTAGCCGCTTGTAAGGGAGAAGAAGAAGAAAAATAATTCAACCTCAATCTGAAGGAGAAGGAGTATCAAAAGGCAGCACCTGCTCAGATTCAGCCTGTTGTTCCTTCTCGTCATTCTCCGCATCTAAAAGAGATTTTCAAAAGATCCTACATGCCTTTTTCTTGGACCATCCACAGCAGGCCGACTATAGAAAAGATGAGTCATAGCAAGGATAAAGAGAAATCTCTTGCCATTGGTGTGTTTGGATGCATCTTGAGCCTCAATCCCTCAATCCACTGACACAGAAAGCTTGTCAGGGAACTTGCTGTTCTGAAACGTGTAAAGCTATGGGTTTTTGCACTGAACGAGACTTCTTAGCCATGAAAAGCAACAGCTGAAAGAGTAACCATACGTATATTTCACAGTTTGACTACTGAATTCAGAGCGATCACCATATCTGGCTTCCTTCGTCGCTTCTTTTTACCCAATTGCCGCTTCTTTTTTACCTAAACGTTAGCTAAAGCGCGCTCAGACACATTGAAGAATGTGACCTTCATTGTATGGCTTTCATTACAGACACATACTCTCGTCCGGCAGGTTGTCTGAATCCCTGACCTTGTGCTCCCACTCACTGTATAAGGTCTGCCATGTTTATCAGTCCAAAATGACTCGGAGATGAATCTCTTTACACTGAAAGTCAACATGTTTTTTTTCCCATCTCTGGTAAAGTTACCACTTTCAGAGTTGGATTGAATACACTTATTATTAAAAAAAAAAATCTACCTGTATTCACTAACCTACTATGTTACAATTAGGATATCATTTAACACTTCAAATTATTTACTAGGGATATCCAGATTCGATCTGGATGGGTATCAGCTTTTAAATTCTGATCCACTTCCAAGTTTTGGTGTTGTTGTAGCAGAGCACTCTCTGGAAACCCTAGGCGCCATTAAGAGTCAAGATTCTCAGCTGCCGCAGTGAAAAACTCAAAAACTACCCTAAACGTTGTTCATTTGTGAGCTTATTACAGTCAACAACATAAAAAGAGCTTCATTTGAATGGATCTGTGCGGAGGATTTGTTCTTTTTCTTTCCTGGAACTTTCTGTTCCATCTTAATAATGCGACAGTTATGCTCTGCTGTTGAAATGTACACAATAGCTACTGCACTGTTTAAGGTAGAATGAGGAGTTAGCATTAGCAGCCTTGTTTTGGATGCTAACTGGTAACATCAGCGCACTTATCAGGTCAAATAAAGCTCTTTTTTTTGTTTTGTTCGCCGAAAGTTAACATTTAACAGGAATGTTTAGGGTAGTTTTCAAACAAGGTGGAACAGAAAGTTCGGGTAAGACTTTAGCTTACTCCAGCTTAGCTTAGCTCAGAGCCTTTGTATAAACACAAAGATCGGATTGTATAAACCAACAGTCAACATTAGGGTAATCCAAACAGTTCTGGGGTCAAAACCCTTTTTCCTACAATTTACTCAACACAGTTCCTAACCTAAATGTTACTGGTTGATAGTCTTATACTACGTCCACTGCCACTCCCCAAATCCCTTCAACAGAATATCCTCCCATTTTATTAAGTAAGAAAACATTTCACCAAATTCTAATCATAGAATTTTGTGAATTTGACCATAAAATGATTTTCTGTTAATGACACAAACATAATGCCTAGATGGTTAACTGCTAACATACCAGCATAGTGATTTATCAGTCTACTCAGGCTTTAGTAGAGCTCAGTAACACTGAGATACTAAATAACTTATCAGCGCAGTGATTTATCAGTCTACTCAGACTTTAGTAGAGCTCAGTAACACTGAGGTAAATAACTGATCAGCACAGTGATTTATCAGTCGACTCAGGCTTTAGTAGAGCTCAGTAACACTGAGATACTAAATAACTGATCAGCACAGTGATTTATCAGTCTACTCAGGCTTTAGTAGAGCTCAGTTACACTAAGATACTAAATAACTGATCAGCACAGTGATTTATCAGTCTACTCAGGCTTTAGTAGAGCTCAGTAACACTGAGATACTAAATAACTGATCAGCACAGTGATTTATCAGTCTACTCAGGCTTTAGTAGAGCTCAGTAACACTGAGATACTAAATAACTGATCAGCACAGTGATTTATCAGTCTACTCAGACTTTAGTAGAGCTCAGTAACACTGAGATCAATAAATAACTGATCAGCACAGTGATTTATCAGTCTACTCAGACTTTAGTAGAGCTCAGTAACACTGAGATAAATAACTGATCAGCACAGTGATTTATCAGTCTACTCAGGCTTTAGTAGAGCTCAGTAAAAAAGAGATAAATAACTGACCATATAAGTTATCTGTCTACTCACATTTCTGATAGAGTAAGTATTGTAAATGTTGTTATACCTTTTTTAAATGTAACAAAATTGCATATATATATATATATATATATATATATATATATATATATATATATATATATATTATTTTACCCTTTATGCATATACACATTAAAATACACTGCGGGATACACGGCTGCATTATTTTGAATATAATTTACATTAATTACACTGATTACATGAATATCTTGATTCATCAAAGCACTCAAAGAAACACCCATCTGGAAGTATGATGGGTCAAGATGCTTGTGGCACACTGTAAAGCACTGTGACTAGTTAAGGGGCTGATTTGCACATTGCAGCCTATGATTTCAGCATTGAAAAAGCCAACATTGAGATAATGACAGTAGGTATATTGTTACAGACTGAAGCCCATCTGTTGCTGCACATTTTACCAACCTTTCTCCTCCCTATTCATCATTCTTCAGTTAGTTTCTGACCATAGGACAAGCTATTATTTTGGATGGCCGGGCCTTTATCAATACTGCATAGTTTCTGGGGCTTTTGCATACGGGTTGAGAGTGAGTCCACCACCCAACAATATCCAGTCAAGAGGTCAGATACCGCTGATGAAAGGCTGGAGAATGGCTAACGCCAATTGTTGTGACCAGCAAGGTCGAGTTACAGTAAAGTGGCTGGTGAGTGTAGGTCAATCTAATGTTCTGGAACATGAAAGCATGAATTTAACAATTGATGAACGTTGATTCTACAGGAAATGATTGGATATACAGATCTCACTGTTGTAGTGAGAGTTTTGCACACAGGTAGAGTCACACTGACAGTAAAATGTCTAATTTAGTCTAACACTGAGGAGTAAGAGACAATCTCATGGCGATGATGGTCCTCAGGAGCAGCAGTGCTATTTGCGATTAAATGTCACTCTATGAAAGTCTGCCTATAACACATTTCTCCAGAGTAAGAGTTTTTTAAGCAATAACACCTAAAGTTAATTACCTTTTCAAGTCTCCGAAGTATCACGCTCCCTGCCTGTCAATAAAGCTCTAATGCACTTAATTAACTCAGCCCTGCTGGTGTGTCACCAATATCAAATTGCACAGTGAAAAGATAAAATTGCAGAATACTGCCTGAATGAATCTGATCACTGGGTTTCACTTTACATCCGTTAAAACACTAACAACACAGGTCTCGCCTGGAGTGATTTAACCCCAATCAAGGAGTTATGAATCTAAATATAAATATCCAAATGCAGTTCATGGAATGAATGCACAGTATGGAAGAAAACAGCAGGCTTAGAGACTTGGAATATGGCGAGACAGTAGCTCCATAAAGGGCAACTGAAATGTCAAAAAATAAAAGAAGAAAAAAAATGTAATAGGATGTGGACTAATCGAGGCAGCGACACCGGCAAACTACTGCAGGCTCAGTGGCTGTATTTGTCCTCCTTTTCTGAAGCTCTTGCAGAATTTTGGAACGGATACAGAGCTGTGAAAAGAACGGTTATTAATTCCCAGTCAAAACAGAGAGTAAGTACAAATTAGTTCATTTTCAGAGTCGAGGAAAAAGCAGAAATGCATATTCACCAGAAAACGACACAGAAGCCTCAAGACCTGATTCTAACATCAGGGGGTTAAGTGTTCAGAGCTCCACCATGCTGTTCAGGAGACCCCCCCCCCACACACACTCAGTGTTTCTGCAGGAGATTTTTACACACCTCCAAAGTTCAGTCTTAGAAGTCAGAGACTTCATATTTCTGCTTCTCACCATCCAAATCCTCCCAAGCACATTCAATGATGTTAAGGTGTGGACTCTTGCGAGGTCTGTGCATTGTTCTAAGAGCAGCAGCAGCTTCTTGACACTTTTCCAGAAGGTAATTTTAACCAACACCTTAATCTGCACCTCAGTGTAGTCTTAACCTACACCTTAATCTACACCTCAATGTAGTCTTAACCTACACCCTAATCTATACCTAAACCTAATCTTAACCTGCACCTTAATTTACATCTACACCTCAATCTAGTTTTAACCTACACCTTAATCTACATCTAAACCTAATCTTAACCTACACCTTAATTTGCATCTACACCTCAATCTAGTCTTAACATGCACCTTAATCTACACCTAAACTTGTTACCTACATCTTAATTTACATCTACACCTCAATCTAGTTTTAATTTACACCTTAATCCACACCTAAACCTAATCTTAACCCACATCTTAATCTGCACCTGAACCTAACCTTAATCTACACCGTAATCTACACCTAATGCTAATCTTAACCTACACCTTAATCTACACCTGATCTTGACCTAATCTTACCCGTAGTGAAATGAAGAATCTGACCATTCATTCTGTCCATTCATGTCTTTTTTGTAGGCTCTATAAACAGCAGTATCTCCCAGCAGGACAGGCAGGCAGGTTGTTTGCGTGTGTTTGTGAGTATTTTGCTCAACAGCGCTACCAGTGGACGGGTGGAAAAGCAACCGAATAGGTCATATTTTTGGACTAGAATATTCAACGTAAATGGATGTTTCTATGCGAGATTATATTTTATAGGTGGAGAAGACAGTGCAGTCATCGTGAGTCGGCGCTGAGGTCACACATTCTCCACTCCTGCCGTGTGCTTGTGGTAAATATTGGCATTGAGTTTAACTGCATATATTTTCCCATTAGTTCCTCACCATTAAACAGTCTTCCATCGCCTCGCACTGCCTGGTGGGAAAGCACCATTTGTTTGATTGGTCTGTTTGCTTTTCTCAGTCAGAGCTTCTTGATCAGCTCTGCATTCCTCCTGACCCACAGCGCTGAGTCGTCTTCTCACAGTGGGAGGATGGTCTCCAACACCTGTGGATGTTCTCAGATCTGAAGAGAGAGAATTTACGTCTCTCTTAAAGATGAAAGCTCTGGGTGCTGATTGGGGGTAGTGTGTCTGTGTTAATTAGTCTTATGAACTCCAGCTTTGGGAACTCTGTTCTTTGACTTTCTCCATCCTTCTCCAAGTAGATTACCTTAATTTACCTTAGATTACCCCAACCAGTCCGTTTGTACTATTTGCATGCAGCAATGTTACTCTACAAAGAATCAAGATCATGTGAACTAGCAGTGCCCCCAACACAAAGAGGGTGAAGACTAGCTCACGTCTTCTTCCGACACATGAGAAGTGAGCCACCACCTCTTTTCCAGCTGCCGCTGATGCAGCACTGCAAGGTAGCCAGCACATTCTGAGCATTGCAGACAGTTATCGAACTGAAACTCATGCAAATGTGCAGCATGCCCTCGCTCGCTCGTCCTCTGAGATGCAATTATGACTTTGCGGGGATTAGGCTCTCCCGGGGTCACTGGCCGAAGTGTAATGTTTGAGGCCAGCACACTCGGAAGGAATTGTGGCTCCCCAACAGCTAAGAGATGCCTGTGTTGACCAACATCCCACTAGGAGTGATGTGATGTGGGGAGGAAGTGCCATCAACCTACTCGTGAAAGACCAAGGCCAGTTGTGCTCTCTCTGACTGCAGATGGCAAACAGCATGAACTGGGATTCAGATGTTTTGTCTAAGTTGAATTGAATGGTGCTATTGCAGAGCATTTTATAGAATATACAGTAAATATACAAAAACTTTATATATATAAAATGGTAACTTCATATTTTAGAGCATTTATATTGGTCCATTCTTCATAAAAAAATACACATATATATATATATATATATATATATATATATATATATATATATATATATATATAGACGCTAGACAGTCACTTTGAGAAAACTAAGGCTTACAACACTCCCAGTGCCATCTAAATCAATGCCATTTAACTCATATTAAGTTATATTTGTTGTATGTATATATAATCTTAATGTAAATAGCATATTTCTCACATCCTAAATTTCTTAAAAGAAGCATTACTCAAAAAAATAGTTAAACAAAAATATTACACTTTTAACATTAGTTCCTAAATTAATTAAAAACTTTAAATCTGCTCGTGATTTTATTCCTTATTATTTAAATTCCTGTCAAATTTGACCTTTTTATTGTACATCACAATGTAGCGCTTTAAATACAATTTTGGTTTCCGTGGGTAAAATCATAAATAAATAAATAAATAAATAGATAAACTAAACAAATAAACTTGCTTGTGAAGGGCACAGTGTTTTACAAAAAAAATAGTCTGGGATAAAAATTAATATATGCAATAAAATAGTGGAAGTTGAAGATGAATTGAATGGTGCTATTGCAGAGTATTTTATAGAATATACAGTATATACACAAAAACGGTCCATTTTTCATCAAATTTAGAACAGTGGCCAGTTTCATATATATATATATATATATATATATATATATATATATATATATATATATATATATATATATACAGTGTATCACAAAAGTGAGTACACCCCCTACATTTCTGTGAGGTATATCTTTAAGGTATCTTTTTAATTTATCTTTTCATGGGACAACACTGACAAAACAATAAAAAGTAGTTTGTTTGCAGCTTATATAAATTTATTCTTCCCTTAAAATAATTCAATATACAGCCATTAATGTCTAAACCACCGGCAACTAAAGTGACTACACCCCTTAATGAAAGTTCCTGAAGTGTCAATATTTTGTGTGGCCACCATTATTTTCCAGAACTGCCTTAACTCTCCTGGGCATGGAGTTTACCAGAGCTTCACAGGTTGCCACTGGAATGCTTTTCCACTCCTCCATGATGACATCACAGAGCTGCCGGATATTCAAGACCTTACGCTCCTCCACCTTCCGCTTGAGGACGCCCCAAAGATGTTCTAGATGTTCTATATCTGGAGACATGCTTGGCCAGTCCATCACCTTTACCCTCAGCCTCTTCAATAAAGCAATGTGTTTGGGGCCATTATCATGTTGGAACACAGCACTGCGACCCAGTTTCCGGAGGGAGGGGATCATGCTCTGCTTCAGTATTTCACAGTACATATTGGAGTTCATGTGTCCCTCAATGAAGTGTAACTCCCCAACACCTGCTGCACTCATGCAGCCCCAGACCATGGCATTCTCACCATCATGCTTGACTGTAGGCATGACACTTATCTTTGTACTCCTCACCTAATTGGCATCACACATGCTTGAGACCATCTGAACCAAACAAATGAATCTTGGTCTCATCAGACCATGGTTCCAGTAATCCATGTCCTTTGTTGACATGTCTTCAGCAAACTGTTTGTACAGACTTGAGAAGAGGCTTCCTTCTGGGGTGACAGCCATGCAGACCAATTTGATGTAGTGTGTGGCATATGGTCTGAGCACTGAAAGGCTGACCCCCACCTCTTCAATCTCTGCAGCAATGCTGACAGCACTTTTGCGCCCATCTTTTAAAGACAGCATTTAGATGTGACGCTGAACACGTGCACTCGATTTCTTTGGGTGACCAACACAAGGTCTGTTCTGAGTGGACCCTGCTCTTTTAAAACGCTGGATGATCTTGGTCACTGTGCTGCAGCTCATCTTTGAGCCTTGACCATCTTTATGTAGAGCAACAATTCGTCTTTTAAGATCCTCAGAGAGTTCTTTGCCATGAGGTGCCATGTTGAAACTTTCAGTGACCAGTATGAGAGAGTGTGAGAGCTGTACTACAAAATTGAACACACCTGCTCCCTATGCGCACCTGAGACCTATTAACACTAATGAGTCACATGACATTTTGGAGGGAAAATGACAAGCAGTGCACAATTTGGACATTTAGGGGTGTAGTCTCTTAGGGGTGTACTCACTTTCGTTGCTGGTGGTTTAGACATTAATGGCTGTATATTGAGTTATTTTCTCTGTATATTGAGTTATATCTTCATGTGATCCTTGCAGATCTGCACACCCTTAGACAGCCACTTTGAGAAAACTAAGGCCTAAAACGCCCCCAGTGCCATCTGGATCAAAGCCATTTAACTCATATTAAGTTATATCCGTAGTAGCTTAGAAATATACCAATTACTGAATTCATTTAGGCTGTTTAAGCATAGGGTAACTGGCATTCCTTTACTCCCTCAAATATGCTGACATTATTAATTACAATAATGGGCTTTTGACATAGAGGGCCTCATTTACCTCACAGTGCCACCTATTATAGAAGCAGGGTTCCTCCTCATTCATCTTTAATTTGATCAATCCGGCAGTTGGTGACCACACAGATCGCAGTGCAGTGCCAAATCCAGGTAGTTCCCTCAGACCAGCAGGAGGACTAAAGTTTATAATGAAAATGACCTGTAATATTCATTAATACAACTGACACAGGTACTTACCAGCAGAGCCAAGATTGATGCTGGGTTATAAATGGCAAATTAAAGAAAGCACGAAAATGCGAGGCCATAAATCAACAGATGATCAATATTCTTCGTCTTGATCACAAATCATCGATTGCGACGGCAATTACAGAGTATCTGAGACATAAGTCCTTCCTTTAACCTTGTTTGTCTGATGGAGCTTGGCTTTCAGCCAGTTATTGAACTGAAACTCATGCAAATGTGCATCATGCCCTCGCTCGCTCTTCCTCTGAGACGCAATTATGACTTTGCAGGGATTAGGCTCTCGGGGGGTCACTGGCCGAGGTGTATTGTTTGAAGCAAATTTAGTAACTATTGATCTGAGAATATGTGCATTGAGTTGTTATTAAATGGCACCAAACTGAACGGTGGAATAAGGGCTGATGAGGAGTCATCGATTAAAAATGCCAGTCAATCTTGAGGAGGAAGCATCAGGATAGTGGCCTATATACTCTCAATACTGGAGGTGGGGATCACTAAAGACCTCAGGATGCAATTTTATCATGCTACAATTATACTGCGAGATAAAACACAAGGCATACAGAACCATGCGAGGTTTTAGGCCCCTGAATACATTATTCTAAATCCTGCCTCTCAGCAATACGAAAGTTTTACTGTAGAAGCTCCAGATCATCAGAACAGATAAAGCAGGTGAACATAAATCCAGTAAAAAGGAGAAACAAGAGCTTCTCATTCTGAAGAAAGAAGTAGTGAGATCTTGTCGGTGAGCTAGTCTGAAGAACAGAGCTCAGTTCCTCCAGGTTTCTCCTGGACGCCCCCCTCCCAGTCCAGCCAGCACAGCATGGAGGATGTGTTCAACTCCATCATCATCATCAGCAGCAGCAGCAGCTCACCTGATTTACCATCATTAAGCCCTGATTTACCACCAAACCAGGTGTTGATCTGAGGAGAACTCTAAATAGTACTAGACTCCATGAGAGAGGAGAACTTTGGAGATGTTCTAATGATGAACACAGTGATGGAAAGTCATAAATAAATAAATAAATCAGCTAACAGTACTATACATTTTTAAGATAAATGCTAATTATAGCAAAAAATGTGGTAGTGGTAGATCTCCAGTCTCAGTATCTCCTTCATTACTGTCTAGATACTGTATAATCATTTCCATATTTATTTTATTTTACTGTAAATTAACATTTACATTATTTAGCTGACGCTCTAATTCAGAGCCACTTACAATGTTACTCGTATGACAGAGGTGGGCTAATGTAGTCTTATTGGTGTAGCGCAGCATAGTCACCCAGACCGGGAATCAAATCGAACCCTGGTCTCCCACATTGGCAGGTAGGGGTGTTAACT
This sequence comes from Salminus brasiliensis, assembly GCF_030463535.1. NCBI lineage: Eukaryota > Metazoa > Chordata > Actinopteri > Characiformes > Bryconidae > Salminus > Salminus brasiliensis. The sequence continues at coordinate 4,135,612 of NC_132887.1, forward strand.
ATTGCACCACACCAACCATTTATAAAGACCTGATTCATAAAAACTGATTACAGATCAGTTCTCCTATGAGACTCCTATCATGAGTCGTATTTATGTGTTGTATCTTTTAGTCACTTACTTTTAAAAGCCAGCCTCTTTCCAATCTGCTGCCTATGAGGCAAACTGCTCCTTAATTGCTTTAAGAATGATGAGCAATGAGTGATTTAGCCACCTGGACAGAGCGCAGAAACTGTGCTCTATTAGATTCTGGCTGCTGATGGCAATGCAGCATAGCTCAGGATTTGAACTCATGACCCCTGGGCCAAAGTGGCAGTGCATTATATTTCATTTATATTCTCATTCAACGAAATTTTAAATCTCTTGCCTTTTATAATAATAATAATAATAATAATAATAATAATTATTATTATTATTATTATTATTATTATTATTATTATTATTATTATAATGAGAAGAAGACAAAGCTTAATGTAAATAGCATATTTCTCACATCCTAAATTGCTTAAAAAAGGATTACTAAAAAAATTAACTAAAACAAAAATATTACACTTTTAACATTAGTTCCTAAATTCATTACAACCCAACTTTAAATCTGCTCATGATTTTATTCCGATTAAAATTTCTGTCAAATTTTACTGGTTTCTGTATTTTATTGTACATCACAATGTAGCACTTTGAATACAATTTTGGTTTCTGTGGGTTAAATCATAAATAAATAAATAAATAAACTTACTAGTGAAGGGCACAGTGTTTTACTAAAAAAACAAGTCTGGGATAAAAAAAAGAAATAATGCAATAAAATAGTGAAACATGGATCTTACCATTTCACCATATTATGTGGTATAGATTTTTTTTGTCTCCCCCGCCCGCACTAAACACTGCTGTGATCCATTATGAATGACCCGTCTGAGGCGCGGAGCGAGGAGGGGGATGCTCTTCATGGTCCACAGCCTGGCAGAGACATGCGAAGGCTTTCTGTGGAGCAGCTATGCACACTGACATGGCCTCTCAGTGGCTGCCTGAAGAGATAACCTGCTGACATAGTGCAGTAAAAGTTTATAAGGGCTCAGGAGAGAGATCATATCTTTTAATTAAAGTTTCTAAAGAAATAAATAAATAAACAAATAATGGCTAACCCAAAGTATTCTATCTTAGAGAATTTCATGGTTCGGCAAACCAATTGCATCTAAATCACCTGCCACTTAATCTGTTGTTGAAATGGTGAAAAAGCAAGGGATTCGAAAACATTGCGGGGGGACAGAGCAGGTCATGCATCAGCCTGCATTAAAATAATCGATTCGTTACTCTAAGTTGGAACACAGGAAATAAAATGGTCGATTTTATAAAAGCACAAGCCGTCCTCCAGAAGACTCCTCAACACGGCTCAGAGAGAACGAGCAGCGCTGTCAAGTTTCCTCTGATAGAAAACAATGACAAAAAAACTTCCCTGATTGACGTCAAGCTTTAAGGCCGGGCTGAAATGAGGACTGCCGTAGCTTTACCTGGCAGCTCTGAGACAGTGGAGTTACAACACGGAGCTGTGAGGTGAGTCCTGTCAAAGACAGTTGAGTGGAAGCTAAACAGAAGACCATGGCTTGCTTGCCTCATCTTATTGACCACGAGCCAGACTTTTCGAGCTACATTACATGGACAAAAGTATTGGGACACCTACACGGTACACCTATGGGGCCCTTAATAGCATCCCATTCTAAACCCAAAGGCATTGATATGGAGTTAGTCCCCCTTTGCAGCTCTAACAGCAGTAGGTCAGAGTCAGCATTGGAGACTTTTCTGCATTATGCTCTGAGTTGGTCCTGACCCCGCTCTGTAACTTTATGTGGTCTGACACTTGATGGTTGAATTGCTCTTATTGACCATTATTGTCAAAATTAATAAAAGAAAAAAAGACAAAAGTGTTGGGACGCCTATTGGTGGTTTTATGACCTACCATTCTAAATCTATAGGCGTTAATATGGAGTTGGTCCCTCTTTACAGCTCTTACAGCAGCAGGTCTGGAGCTCTGCTGCAGTTATTGAGTCAGTTGGAGGCTTTTCTGCATTATGAGCTCTATGAGCTCAGCACTCGGCCCTGACCCCGCTCTGTAGCTTTACGTGGTCTGACAGACACTCGGTGGCTGAGCTGCTCTCTGTGGGCTGTTCCTCCTAAACTCTTCCCACTGTTCAATAATAACACCACTCACAGCTGATGGAGGAAGATCTAGGAGGGAAGGTCTGACTTTCACCAGCTGACTTGTTGTTGTTGGTGCAGCGGTGTCTCCTATTACATACAGAACCACGCTGGAGTTCAGTGTTCAGCTCTTCAGAACCTCCAATGTATGATGCTACATAGGAAAATGTTTGTTATATTGTCTGATGTAAAATGATATCAATGCCTTGATATCAGTCCAGTTCTGACTTGTCACACTGACCACTAACTTAACCCTTAAATGTTAAAAATTGACCCACCACCATGTTTAACAGCAGATAAACCCCCCTAACCCCCCTCTTTTTTCAGCTTGACCAGAATGCAAAAAAAAAGTCTCCAAAACATAAATAAGTAAATAAGCTGTAGCTGAAACGGTTTAAATCCTGTAAGATGTTTAGTCTGTGGCTCCTCCCCCTCAATATGTTTACTGTTGATTCCCATCTGCAGGTTAAGACCTCCTATCATATGACTTCCCAAGACGGAAAGGCTGTTGACAATGGAGCACTGCTGAGATTTAAGCTTATGATCTCCCCACACGTAAAGAACAGCATTTAGACCGTAGGGCCGGTCTAGAGCTGTGATATTCCACTACATACAAACACAGTTCTGAATAAATTTACCTTCCCTCCTTTCTCAGACTCAGAAATGTACACGGCTTCACAGCTGTAGAGTGGAGCGACTGTCTAACTGCCTGCTTGTCAAGAAGGTCAGGAGATCATAAGGTCAAATCCAATCAATACCACCAACAGCCCTCCATGGTCAGGAGTCTGAAAATAGGAAGGCCTCCTCCCATGTGATAGGGGGAGTTCTAACCTGCTGATGGGGATAAATAGTAAACAGACGGAGGGGCGGAGCCACAGACTAAACATCTGCAGTTCATTTACTAGTAACTCTGTGTTTATTGTTGACCAAACTGATATACAGATGTTAAAAATGTGAATTGTGAGGAGACTGACTAACTTTAACTAAAATTTTTGGTTGTTGGCATGCAGGATATAAAATCATCAGAAAAGTGAAGTGAAATACGTCCTATTTTAGGTACAGACTTCATTTATTGGTGTATGCTTCACAAAACCAGGCAGAAATCCCACTGGGCTTCAGAAAACAATTAATTCTCTTTTATTTGACTTGACTGACTTCTGTTGATTTAAAGCTCGGGATAATTAGGTTCTTTATTAGGTTTTGTGAAGCCGAAACCTAAACCCTGGGATAATGGTGGGCTTTGTGAGACAGAGCCCAGGTAGATTTGTGTCAGCGGCAGAAGAACAAGTCATTTGTCATTAATTTTGCCATTGCCATCCCACCATTAAAGTATATGAAGACACTTCTTCATAATATTCTTTCAGTGGGATGCAGAGTCCACATGGAAATTGCAAAAGGTCAACCGTTGTATAAGGAAAAGGAACATTTAATAAATAAATAAATAAATAAAGGAAATAAATAAATAAAGATCTGCCTACGTAATGGTGCCGATAGCGGTCTGCTTCGGCTGTAATTTCTGAAGTGTACAGCCAGCACTTTCTCCTCTCTGCGATAGCCGAGGGGACATTAGCTATCCTTAGTTACCCCTGACATTTCACACTGAAAGCCTGCCATAGATCCAACCCAGTCATCACTGCGCTTTGGAGTGAAGCTCTGCAGAGAAGGAACCCATCGGTATACTTCGGTTTGATATTCATTTTCCGGGCAGGTATTTAGTCCATTACTGGTTTGTTTATCTATTTTTTGTCGTCTTAAACACTGAGAAAGAGCCGCAGATGTGTGTGGAAAACATCTTGTATTGTTGTGTAGTTTTTGCTAAGAGTTTAATGATTGAATGTATATATATATATATATATATATATATATATATATATATATATATATATATATATATATATATATATATTCACATTCAGGGAATAGAGGTCCCTCAGTGTAACAATACAATGTGCAATATTTTTTCCATTTTCCCACCCCCATATTGTTCTTTTTCCTTAGAGCTTGTGACTTCTATGATTTATGTTGTATATATTGGTAATTTATTTACGTTTATATATATATATATATATATATATATATATATATATATATATATAGATAGATAGATAGATAGATAGATAGATATATATATACATAGATAGATAGATAGATAGACACATATACAGATAGATAGATAGATAGATAGACACATATATAGATAGATAGATAGATAGATAGATAGATAGACACATAGATAGATAGATAGATAGATAGATATGGAACCATAGATATGGTTTATATGGTCCTCTGTCTGGTCTTTCCTCTATAATGGAAAACCTCTTATATATGGTTCTACATAGAATGGCTCTACATAGCATAAAATATGGTTCAGCTAATGGCACATGTCAAGTAACATTTAAGAACCCTAAAAAAATCTAAGAAGTTAATGTATGTCTTCCTTTATTCATTTATTTATCATTTATTTATATTTTCCCTTGCTTTATAAAACACACACACTAAAACTACACCAGTCTGAAAAATGACTATCATTCTTCAAAGAACCTAAAATGGTTCAATAAAGCAACAGAAAATGTTTAAAATCACCTTATTGTTGTTAAAATCACCTTAAAGAACCTTATCTAACACACATATATATATATATATATATATATATATATATATATATATATATATATATATATATGGTTCCTTAAAATGGTCCAATTAAGCACCAAAATAGGTTACTATACATCTCACAGAACGTTTTTGGTACTATATGCTATACTATGTACTATATATATGCTATGCTATACTAGAACAATATATTTTGTAAGGGTGTGGTTATTTAGTAACGGTAATGACTCTGGTTAGGAATATGTTTTTTTTTTGGTTCTATGTAACACCAAAAATAGTTCCACTATTGTTCTGCCTCAAAGAACCTTTTTGGTACTATTCAGAACTCATGACAACCCAAGGAAACTCTTAAACGTTAAAATGGTTGTTTGCCTGGTTTAATGGATAGATCTGTATGATGGAAAGGCTCTTGTATATGGTTCTGGAAATAACCTTTAAAAAATCATCTGCCAAATGTTCATGCATTTGTATGTTTGTTTATTTATTTATTTATTTCTCTTTTTCCCCGGGTTTTTTACAATGCAGGCACTCAAACCACACTGGTCTGAAAAGGCTTGCCAGCCAGCGCACAGAGCTGAGATGTGTGTGGGCTCAAAAGTAGCTTGTTCTGCAGTGAGACTCCATAGCTCTCAGGCAAGATTGATCTTTGTCAGAGCTTCAGAAATTCTCATTGTTACAGAGGAGGCAGTCCATTTATTTGAAACCTTGCACATGTTCCAGGCAGAAGTGGAGAGATTTAAAAGGCAGCCCATAAACCCAGAGGAGATTGGAATAACAGCGTGTCAGGAGGGAGGCAGTGGCACAAGCACAAGACCATATTTGCTTTGTTTTCATCACGGCGCGTTGACGGATCCTGGAAAACATAAACACTGAATTCTTAAATTCGGAATCTTTGATGAAATAGTAAGAGGAGGATGCAGCAGCAGCGTAAGCTACATTTTAGTTGTCTTCGGGTTGGTGCTTCTTCTGGTGCACAGTGCTGAAAGCAGCAGGAGCTTCACTTCTTCTGCCGGATTGGATTCCTTTGACCACGCCGTCTTTCCAGTCTGAAGTGTTAGTCTGTGTATTTTTCCAGTCAGTCTGCGTTTGTAAAGCTCCAAGGAAGAGCCAACCCTTCCCAGCGGGTGCAGAGAGGATCTGTCAGATATTCTCGGGGAACATTACTGAATATGATTACAGATTTGTAAATGCAGCAATTCATAGAAATGATATTGCTATTATTGACCATTGTTGTCAAAATGAATAAAAGAAAAAAGACAAAAGTATTGGGACGCCTATTGGTGGTTTTATGACCTCCGATTCTAAATGTATAAGCATTAATATGGAGTTGGTCCCTCTTTTCAGCTCCAACATCAAGTTTGGAGCTCTGCAGTTGTTGAGCCATATCACTCCACTGCTGCGTTCTCTTCACCGGCTTCCTGTAGCTGCTGCCCGCATTAGATTCAAACCCCTGACTCTGGCCTACAAAGCCAAGAACGGACCAGCCAGTCAAGTACGACTCGGCTCGACCCACCATCCTTCAAAATCCACGGAAGACGAGCGTCCAGACATTTTTCTGTCCTGCACCGAAGTGGTGGTACGAGCTTCCCCTGCGAGTCCAACGCTCGCTGTCTTCAAACCCAGACTGAAGACCCTCCTCTTCTGAGAATACTTGGGCGAAAAGCAGAGTGGTCTCCTTACTGACGTGTGTTTAGTAGAGTCTAAATTTAGAGGATCTTTATATTATTAGTCTATTTAAACTAGCTGAGGTTTTTCTTGGGTAAATAGCTTCTGCTAAACGCTGTAAATGTAAATGTTGAGTCAGCAGAGCTTTGGAGACTTCAGACACTCGGTGGCCGAGCTGCTCTTTAGAACCACCCATTCTTTCACTAATGTGTGTAAGAAAGGCGGACTGCATGACTAGAGGCTTAATTCAATGATTAAGAGGTCTGTCCTAATACGTTTGTCTATATAGTGTATTAATGACACTACCAGCATGCACCATCAAAAACTACAGGGAGTGGACAAAATAACAGAAACACCACATCACATTACAACATTCTCTAGAGGTGCACTTTGTGAGTTATAGTTATTGACTGTAGCTTACTTGCTGATATGCAATTGATCAGCCCCCATCTACCTCATTCATCAATGGAAAAGGACCACCGTAGGACCACTGCTGATATGGGTTGTTGGCAGTGGGCCACATTTCGCCATCTATCTTCTAACTCTTCTGTAATGGCCAATTTCTGACCACCAGGCCACTGTTGAGTGGATGCTATGGCTGGTGGGTCATTTCTAACCTAGCAGTAACGTATGTATGTAGGTACTTCTGACAAAATGGACAATGAGTAGTCTCTCAATTCTCAGCAATTCTGTCGTGTTCATGCAACCATCCCAAGACTCGACTTTGGTAGTACTTGACAGACACACTGGAGGAAGGAGTAAACTGTCATTCTTCACTGATCTGAGGTCAGTTTTTTACTCTTGTAGTTTTTTGAGTGAGGATTGAAAGTATTTCTTGCTTCTGAATTTTCTATTTTGTGAAATGGATCTTCATATACAAGAAAAAGCACCTGCAGAAGATACGTCATAGAGCCCTTGTATAGGTTGTAGAGACCTTGTATGTTTGCCCAGACTTCAGTTCTTAACTCTTATTTTCATAATTTACATCAGTTTCATAGGTCCTAAAATAGAACCCTGTGGGACTCCGCAAGATAAGTAAATGGTTACCAAATAATTCACAATAGTTTCTGCTTTAAGATGAATAACATAATAATAAACCAAGTCAAGTCAAGTGGGTCTAATGGATTTTAATGATTTGCATTTTTTATGAAATAAACAACATTTTTCAGCCCTATACAAAACCATTTTTTGTCTAGAGTGTACTGAAGTACACTTCTCAATAAAAGAATCCTCTTTTTTGTCAGCTCAATGTTAATCCTCAGTAATTTCATTCGTACAGAATTCTCTATGATTCACTTATTTAAAAAAGGGTTACTTGTGCAATGCCATACAAGAGTCACTTTTCATTTCGAAACCATTTCAGTGGACTAGTTTTCAGCTGGGAACTGGCACCCTATGTTGACCTGAGGTCATTTTGTTTTACTCTGGTAATTTTTAGACCAGCGGTTCTTGCTTCTGAATTCTGAATCTCGTTAAATGACAAGAAAACACATTCGCAGATGGAACTTTCTAGAACATTTAAAGCCCCCAGAGCCTGTATACAAGCCCACAAATCAGTTCTTTACTATTAAAACAAATGAACAATGAAAACTTGTCACAAAGAACATGAGTTTCATAGGTCCTAAAATAGAACCCTGTGGGACTCCACTAGATATGCCAAAGCATTTGTTTACTAAATACTTAATATTTTCTGCAGTACGATTTATAACAGAGTAATAAAACTAGGGTTCAATGGGGTTTAAATGAGTGGTACATAGTGCTGGTATTAGTTAAAGAACCCTGTACTGTTGGTACTATACAAAACCCATTTTGTTTAGAGTGTACTCAAGTATATTAGCAAGGCAAGGAATCCACATTTTACTCAGTATCATGTAAATCCTCTATAATCACACTCATACATGATTCATACACTCTATGATTCGCTCTATAAAAAGGTTCCTTGCACAATGGCATACCACTTTTCTTTCCCTAACCATTTTATAGTATAATTGCAGTTTTTAATTTTCTTTGTTTTCTAGTGGTTGAGATCAGGATTGAAAAGTGCTTCATGCTTTCATCCATAAACGAATCTGATCATGTTAAACAACACAGTGCAGTCGCTCGTCAATGAATGTAGCCCAGCTCCTGAAAACTAAACACACGATTTGTCTTAACTACGTCTTTCGACTGCGCTCAGTGCAGCGGCATATCAGCACAGAAACAGCATGTATGAATTGGATGACCTTGCAACTATTACCAATTGTTCCACAAACTAGGAAGTTCTACGGCTCAGCTGCAACTCCTGAGCAAAGCCTGCCTGCGTAACCAAATAATTCTTCACATTATTGTCGCAGAGCAGTTCAGCGAAGCAGAAAATGGAAAATGTGTGTTTCAAGATGTGCCCATTTAATTTGAGAGAGGGCCTTGCCCCAGTCACCATTGATGAGTCGAATGGCTTGTCTAATTGTACGTGACTACAGTGGAGTGCATCAAAATAACAAATATGTAATAAGGCTGGATCAAATCAAGGCTTTTTTTGTGGAAGAGATTCATATTTTGTCTCATGTGAACAATTATGCACTGTATTTATGTGTGCATGGATTCAAGGTTCAGAGAATTGCTCTCTGTTTATGAAACATGAATACTTATGAGTCCTGCTCTGTGTTTAATCTGTAATTAATCAATTGATGTAATTAATCTGCACTGTGTGATATCTTACAACAGAAACATTCACATTGATACACAAATCAACTAAATCACAATTTTTAAAAATGCAGTTGTAGTGTAAGTTATATCCTCACTGACACAAAGAAACCTTCTCAAATACCGAATTTAGATATTTTTTTAGTTTCTTACGTGACCTAAACAACGCAGCTGCCCTTTACACTGCAAACCAGACCAGCAAACCAGACCAGCACCAGACCAGCACCAGATCAGCAAACCAGACCAGCAAACCAGACCAGCACCAGACCAGCACCAGATCAGCAAACCAGACCAGCAAACCAGACCAGCACCAGACCAGCACCAGATCAGCAAACCAGACCAGCAAACCAGACCAGCAAACCAGACCAGCAAACCAGGCCAGCAGTAGATCAGCACACCAGACCAGCACCAGACCAGCACCAGATCAGCAAACCAGACCAGCAAACTAGACCAGAACCAGACCAGAACAGACCAGCAAACTAGACCAGCACCAGACCAGCACCAGACCAGCAAACTAGACCAGCACCAGACCAGCAAACCTGACCAGCAAACCAGACCAGCAAACTAGACCAGTACCAGACCAGCAAACCAAACCAGCAAACCAGACCAGCACCAGACCATCACCAGACCAGCAAACCAGACCAGCAAACTAGACCAGCAAACCAGACCAACAAACCAGACCAGCAAACTAGACCAGTACCAGACCAGCAAACCAAACCAGCAAACCAGACCAGCACCAGACCATCACCAGACCAGCAAACCAGACCAGCAAACTAGACCAGCAAACCAGACCAACAAACCAGATCAGCAAACCAGACCAGCAGCAGATCAGCAAACCAGACCAGCACCAGACCAGCACCAGATCAGCAAACTAGACCAGCAAACCAGACCAACAAACCAGATCAGCAAACCAGACCAGCACCAGATCAGCAAACTAGACCAGCACCAGATCAGCAAACCAGACCAGCAGCAGATCAGCAAACCAGACCAACAAACCAGATCAGCAAACCAGACCAGCAGCAGATCAGCAAACCAGACCAGCACCAGACCAGCACCAGATCAGCAAACTAGACCAGCAAACCAGACCAACAAACCAGATCAGCAAACCAGACCAGCACCAGATCAGCAAACTAGACCAGCACCAGACCAGCACCAGATCAGCAAACCAGACCAGCAGCAGATCAGCAAACCAGACCAACAAACCAGATCAGCAAACCAGACCAGCAGCAGATCAGCAAACCAGACCAGCACCAGACCAGCACCAGATCAGCAAACTAGACCAGCAAACCAGACCAACAAACCAGATCAGCAAACCAGACCAGCACCAGATCAGCAAACTAGACCAGCACCAGACCAGCACCAGATCAGCAAACCAGACCAGCAGCAGATCAGCAAACCAGACCAGCACCAGACCAGCAAACCAGACCAGCACCAGACCAGCAAACCTGATCAGCACCAGACCAGCAAACCAGACCAGCACCAGACCAGCAAACCAGACCAGCACACCTGCTGCTGGTCTGGTGCTGGTAAGGAATGTCCCTACATTCCTTAACCATTGAAATAGTTGGTCCTTCAACAACATTTTGTGAGTATGAAGAACCTCAGCACAGCGTAAAAGGTCCTGGGAAGAATTCAAACCAGCTTAGAATTGGTTTACATGATGCGAAGGTTCTCGAAACCTTCACACACAGGTTCCTCACACTCACACGTCTCATTGTAAACAGTGCTGGTTCTTACGACTTACAAAAGTGCTTTGCTATTTACTCAAGAAAAAACTCAGCTAGTTTAAATAGACTAAAAATTCAAAGATCCTCTAAGTTTAGATTCTACTAAACACAAGTCAGTAAGGTGACCATAATATCTGCTATTCACCCAAGTACTCTCAGAAGAGGAGGATCTTCAGTCTGGGTTTGAAGACAGTGAGCGTTGGACTTTGCTGTTCGGACACCCAGGGGAAGTTCGTTCCACCACTTTGGTGCAGGACAGAAAAAACGCTGGACGCTTGGCTTTGCGTGAATTTTCAGGGATGGCGGGTCGAGCCGAAATACTTGAAGCTGGAAGGGCTCTTGGTGCGGATTAGCCTTTGACCATCGCCATCAAGTACGAAGGGGCTGACTGGTCCGTTCTTGGCTTTGTAGGCCAGAGTCAGGGGTCTGAATCTGATGACCTGGGCACCTGAACGAGCACCTGGGCGACTCTCTAGAGTGGAAGGGTGGAATTCTCTGGATGTTGTACAGGTGAAATCTGCATGATCGAGTTACGTTTGCAATCCTCTGGCACCTTTATTTTGAAGAGTGTGGGCCCCATCTCTGACTTTTGAGGTTCATCATTTTATTTTACACCAAAGAAGAAGATACACACACTTCCGGTCCTGTGCTGAGAGATGCTGGATGGACTGAGCAGCTCCACCGCAGGTCTAAAGGATGGCAGTTTTTTTGAGCTGCTGCTTTTGTTCTTCTACTTAAAGGGGATTTTTTTATGCTTATACTTTTTTTTCTGCAAGAACAACACTTTTATTAGAAGAAGAGTTTAGGCTCTACTGCTCCACTGGTTGTGAGTTTAATTAAACTAGTTTCTACATATTTTGCATAAAGGAACTGCATACCTGTGGGGCATCACCTAATACAAAATGAGAGGAAAGAAAATAGAGAGCTGTTTCTTACAGGAAGCCTCTCAACAACACACTGAATGGCAGGAACTGCTTTAATGATGGGTTCTGCAATGAGGAACTAAATGAGGTGCTTCAAAAAAAAATGGCTTGACCTCTTTCCACCGATGTACGGCATGTTTTTGACTTTGGTGCGCTGCCCTTTCACTGCAGCACAAAAGGCTCAGACGCATAAATGAAAGAAGACCAGGCAGTGCGGCAAGGCATGCAAAATGTATTGGAATTTCTCATTTCATTAATACAGCTAACCTTTTCAAAAACAACCTGCATGACATTTATCAGAGGAACCCCAAAAACCGACCCACATTCGGCAGCTGAACTAGTTCGGCCTGTGGCACGATGGAACCGACAGTTTTACGCAGCTTTGAACAGGCTGAGAAAACTTGACTCCGCCGAGCGAGGCCGAAACCCCTGCTGCTCGTGTTTTCAGTGGAATGGATGCCGGGACAGCTTCGCCTATTGAAGGGCTGCCTGCGACTGAGAGAAAAGAAAGCCGTGCTAGGCAAATATTTTCAATACGCTCTGCTTTCAGATACACTAGAATCAATTTCCCATTGACATTTCTCTGACGCTTCCTATTGTTCAGCAACTTAAGTTCACCACCCAGTTCATTAGACATAAAAAGCCTTTTAAATAATGGTGAGTCAAACAGTGATACTCTGTTACAATTAAAATGCAAGGCATGATCACGCTGGCACAGAAAGACCTCTGAGTAACAGCCCTGTAATTTTCTCTTAATTACTAGAACACATCCTGGAGTCAAACAGTGTTCCACTAAACATGGAGAGTTGCTCTTGACATAAATTGTTCTGGCATGCACAAGTGCACGGCATAAATTTTGGTACCCTTGGGCCATAAAGAGGCTTCTGTCCATTTTCAATTATTAGTAATTATTCTGGAGATAAATTTGTTACCCAGAGATTATTCAAAACAGAATTACGTTCTGATGGGACGGAAACAATAATAATAATAATAATAATAATAGTAATAATAAAAATAATAGAATAACCAACTGTAAATACCTGAATAACTGTGGGGCAGGCTTACTTGTATGTACTTAATTGAAACATTACATTCCAAATTGATACAATTACCTTTTTAAACACATTACCCCCTTTTAGTAGTAGCAATTATACAGATATGTGGAAACTGTGCTGAATCAAGCCACTTCAATGACTTTTAATGGACGGTACTGTGCAAAAGTCTAGAGACTACCTATCTACCTACCTTCTATTACTAAAGAATAGCCCCACCAGTTTGTACATAAGTCCCTGTAGTTACTAAGTGTAATGAGCCTTGGAGTGTTACAGGGTTAATTTCTACTTTAATTTGATTAGATATGGGGAGGGGCAAATTTAAGGGCCTGTGACTGACAGTATGCTGCATATTCTGACTTGTTAGAGTTGTTGGGCCCAGTATAATATATTGCCATGGGGCCCAAAATCCCTGGCAGCAGCCCTGAATCCACCTACACAAATAAAAGGAGAAATTCAAAGAACAATAAGTGAAAAAGCAGGAGTTTCCAAAACAATGAAATGAAAGGATGTGGAGCTGATTAAGAAGCTCTTACTGGGTAAAGCATAGAAATCAATCAAGCTGCTGAAGCTGCTGCTGCTGCTGCTGCTGCTGCTCTCAAGTCAATTAAATGACCACCCCAGTCTGGGTCAGATGAGTCCAGACCTCAACGTCATTGAATGTGTTTAGGAAGGACTTAAAAAGAAGAGATAAGCAGAAAATGCTCCGACTTCTGAGAATCTCATATCATATCATATCAAACATCTGATGTTAGATTCAGATGAGTCTTCTGTGTCATTTCCGGTTAAAATATACAGCAGGTTTGCTTGTTTCCTTCCTGATGCAGAAAAAAATACAGTTACAGCCATTAAAAGTCATTTTGACTGTAAATGAAGATACCGATGGTCTCTCACATTCGCACTTATTATTATCTCCATTGATGGGCCAATTAGACGTGCTTTAAAGACATAAGGACACACATTGCTTGTTAGGCCTTCTAAAGAAAGGGAGGCTTGCTGTAGTAGTCGAGTTTGCAGAATGATAAGCTGCTGGCTGCAGAATTTGCCCATAGGGTTTGAAATTACGTGTCTTGGCAGTGGATCAATACCTCCTCCCCTGGCAGACCCTGACCACGGAGCACTCACGATCGCATCCAGCCGGCAAGGCCACTGTAATGAGCCGAGCCTCTAGTGGGCTCCTCCAAATTACCCCGCCAAGGTTCGACTGGGGAATTAAAACGGCGAATGAAGATGCCCAAAGGCAAAATTATACTTGTTGGAGCTCTCAATCACATCACATTACTATCCAAAAACACAGGCCTCTTCTCCTGGGAGCCACAGAGATGTGCTATTGCTCAGCAATTAAGAAAAGACTGGTGTACTAATGACACACAGGCTAGCCCCTTCTTTTTTTTTATGGCCATTATGGACAGTGCTGCATTCCTACACGCCCTTTAATGTCTATTCTTGCTGTACGGTAAGACAGCACTTTTTTTTCTTTCTGCATGTTTTGAAAATCTTGCACAAATTTACAGTTTCACAGTTTGCTGCTGCTAACTTTAAGCCTGTTTGAGGAAGAGTGCGCTTGGGCGGAGGACCGGGGCTATTAAAAGGCCCATGTTATTATTATTATTTTAGTTGTATGCATGTCCACAAACTATGTATCTTCAAAAACCTGAATGTGTAACAGCTCCGATCTCCGTTCATCTCAATTTAAGATTCTTTTGAGCTGCTTCTGGGGATCTAGATCCACATGTATTGAAGCCAAACTCATCTTTTTGTTGCTTACCCAAACGTTTTAGTTGCTTGGATACAACTGACCCTTCATCTTGGATGTGGATGTGGCAATGTCAGTGTCAGAGAGAACTGAGTGGTTTAGTGATGACTTCTATGAATTCATGTCTAACCTTGCCATTTCACGGCGCTCTGGTGCTACTCAGTCTGTTGACTGTTGATGTTTGTAATTGATTAAAAAGCCCCTCTGTTATGTCCACATTCCATATCTCCAAACAGCCCGGTCTCAAGAGGAATCTGTACATATATAACTAAAAGACAATTTCAGGATTTGTACAATGTGTACTAATAAAGCTCGACCCTCTACATCTGCATGATTTACTGACACAACCGAGACATGCAGAAATCAAATGACATAATCCTAAACATACACCTAAACCTAATTCTAACCTAAACCTAACCTAAACGTAACCTACTACACCTAAACCTAATTCTAACCTAAACCTAACCTAAACTTAACCTACTAAACCTAAACCTAAACTTAACCTACTACACTTAAACCTAATTCTAACCTAAACCTAACCTAAACTTTACCTGCTAAACCTAAACCTTAAGTTAACCTACTACACCTAAACCTTAACTTAACCTACTACACCTAAACCTAATTCTAACCTAAACCTAACCTAAACTTAACCTACTACACCTAAACCTAATACTAACCTTAACCTGACCCAAACTTAACCTTCTACACTTAAACCTAAACTTAACCTACTACACTTAAACCTAATACTAACCTTAACCTAACCTAAACTTAACCTACTACACCTAAACCTAATACTAACCTTAACCTAACCTAAACTTAACCTACTATACCTAAACCTAATACTAACTTCAGCCTACACCTAAACTTAACCTACTACACCTAAACCTAATACTAACCTTAACCTAACCTAAACTTAACCTACTATACCTAAACCTAATACTAACTTCAGCCTACACCTAAACTTAACCTACTACACCTAAACCTAATACTAACCTTAACCTAACCTAAACTTAACCTACTACACCTAAACCTAATACTAACCTTAACCTAACCTAAACTTAACCTACTATACCTAAACCTAATACTAACTTCAGCCTACACCTAAACTTAACCTACTACACCTAAACCTAATACTAACCTTAACCTAACCTAAACTTAACATACTACATAGCCTCATTTTAAACTGTTGTTGATTAACTCAGAGGAAAGCACGGCTCCCCAGCTCTGATACAACAGCTAACAGGCACCTGTGTTGACCAACATCACACTAGGAGGAGGAGGCACCGTGAGAGAGCAAGGCCAGTTGTGCTCTCTCAGACTCCGGCTGCTGACAGCGAAGCAGCATGACCCAGGATTTTAACTAGTGATGCTTAGATCATAATTGCAGGACCTTGGACCACTGGACCACTCAGAGCCCCAGCTAATTAACATCACTATCGTCTACATCTTAAGGCTCTGAGGGCAAGACTTGAGTCCAGGCAGGGTCACATGAAATGTTACTGGAACCATAATAGAGGTCATTTCACACCACAGAGCAGATATTCTGGTCCCAAACTCCCCTTTGCTGAAATGCCATCGACCATTCTAATGCAGCCAATGGGCTTTTTCTTGTTCATAAATCCCTGTCTAACTAGGGCAGTCAGTTGATTTAGCACAAGATTTTAAGGGGAAGGGTGCTCTTTGGTTATGGGGTGCAGCTATTAAAAAGCTTCATTGATATTATTATTATTAATGTTGTCATGTACGACTAAAGGCATGCAAACCTATGGCCAGATTCTTCGTAAAGTCCTAGAGGACCCCCTGTTCTGCCTATTTTGCAGTTTCCTCTCTACCACACTACCTTAATCTGAGAAAGAGCTTGTTAAATCAGCTGGATCAGGTGTGTTAAACACTACAATGTGCAGGATAAGGGGCCCTCCAGGAGCTCCAGAGTAGAGGCCTCTGTTGTGGCTCTCTAATGGCACTCCTGGAAATCTTCAGGACCAGGATTGGTGACCTCTGGCCTGTGGTATTGCTCTAAAGAACCCTTGTTTGGCATCTTTGCTTTGTGTTCAGTCTATTATATAGAGTCTGGAAACACCCTCCTGCGCTCGTTCATCCCTTTCGTCCCTTGGTTGAATTAGCTGGTCTGCCCTTTGCACCCTAACTGACTAGACGAATTCAAGGGGCAGGATAAATAGCCTGTGGATTTTATCATGCTCATTGCCAGTTTCTACATCCTTTCTCCGAGCCGCCCGGTCTTACCAACTCAGCAGCCAAATGCTCTTAGAGCTAGCCCTTCAATGTGAGCACTATGACCTGGAATTAGTACCGTTCTTCACCCAGCACCCCTTGACCTCGCTTTTACTTGCTCAGCAGCCCTGAGGGCTTATCGCATCAGTCGGATTAAGTGAGAAATGAACCGGGGTCACACTTCAGGGTGTGACAATAAAGGGTCTACTCAGATACTTCCATCTTCAGCTTATGAGTGTGCAGTTCTGCACCATAAAATACTGTATTGTCATAATCAGGAACACTCTGTTGGCCAAGTGCACTTGTTTGCTAATAGAATTTCTAAAATTAATGCATATAGAATATAATACATAAACACTAAGAAACATAAAAGGTTCCTTAATGGTTCTCTGCTTACATCTACAGTTATGGGGAAACCCATCAAGCACCAGATGTCAAATGGACATAGATTTTTGGGCTACATCTCATCTTGGCCAGTGGTGGCCTTTATATAGCCAGTGCATATACCACCAGTTTGATCTGTCCAACACAATTCTATATATATATATATATATACCCCGTCTCTATTTTCTTCTCTTATGATGTGTGTATATATATACATTTATATGTATTTATAGAGTAATTATGAATACAATATGATATAAAAAAATATACGACCTGAAAGAGTCGTATACCTTTTACTTTTCAACCTAATATCAACGTTTTTTAAACATCCCGCAAAGTCAGCATCTTTTTAACAGGTATTTTAGTGGGTGGGAACCCATACATTATTTAAAGGTTCTTCACATTTGCACAATTTATTCACAAAAAAATTATCTATTTAATGAAAAGGTCTTCAGGAAACCAAATGTAATTTTTAATTATATTAATAATTATATTTTTATTAGTTGTTTTCAATTCTCATTAAGTTCCAAAGACTCCTCCTACCACAGAGATCTGCTTCAGAGTTACATGAAGCTCCGGCAGTCCCTGACCACCAGTTTGATCTGTCCAACACAATTCTGACAGGATGGGGTTTCTGCCACTGCTGGTAGACCCGTATGACCGTAAGCTTCCACACACCTACAGATTCAGCTTCTTCCTTCACACTATGGCCATTGGTCACACCCAAATGTAGTCCCTCCTTTTAGTGAATCATTACCTTTATCTGCTTAGCAAAACATTTTCCACACATCCAATGAGACCCTCCCTGCACTGTACCGACTCTTCTCAATCTATCAATCCAGTCACACATCCCACAGGTATTTATAGCCTGATCATTCTCTTGCAGCGCCGTCTGCAGGAGCCTGAAGTTACTACCACCCAAGACATGCAAGGTGACTAATTTTATTTCGACCAGGGAGTTTATATGTATCTGTACATGTGTTATCCTGTCTGTAATCACTGTTCTTTTTTGGAAGAATCTATAAGTCTTTATTGGAAACATCTACAAGTGACATTACAAGGCAATGGCATTGAGTGAAATCTTAAACGTGCAAATACTGAAGTCAATATATATATATATATATATATATATATATATATATATATATATATATATATGGCTCTGTTTGATCTATTTCCCATTTATTACAATTATTTACCTTTACATATGTCTAATTCAGAGCCGACTTACAGAAGTGCTCATCCCTAGCTAGTGTGAATAGGCTAGAATCCAGAGTTATCTCTCAAGATACTGTCAGCTACAAAAGTCTGTGCTGAAACCCGGATACACTAGATGCACAATACTCTACAGCTGTACACTGTAAACACACCACACCACACCTGACTGTCAAATAAATCAAAGTAAGACATTTCGCTGCAATCTCAAGCCTTTAATAAGAGCTGGATTAGTGCTGAATTAAAAGCTCTTGAAAGAGATGGACTTCAGTTGGTGTGTGAAGACAGCAAGCGACTCGGCTGTTTGGACACCCAGGGGAAATTAGCTCCACCGCCTCGGCTCCGGGACAGAGAAAAGTCTAAACCCTTCTTCTCCATGCGTCTTAAAGGATGGTGGGTCAATGCGAAGCAAAGGTGAAGCTGCGGGTACAGTTCGATTGTGACCATAACTGTTAGATAGGAAGTGACTGATCTATTAAAAAATAAATACAAATAGTGTTTATAATGTAAATACATGAGAAATGCCACATTTAAAGCATCATCATGCTGACAAACTATGCCATAAATGCTCTTCGGGGTCACATTGGTGCATGGCAGTGTCCTCCAGTTCAACAACTTTGGGGAACAGCAATATTTTTGTTATCTTCTCTGCTGGGTCAGGACCTTCCTCTTTCCCCAGCTGTGTCTTTGCTTGGAGATGATTCCACTGTTAACAGGGATGTCTCTAAGTACAAGGAGAGTGATAATGGCTGCTAGTACGCCGGTCAAGAAAACTGTGCTAAAATTTAGGGTGGAGCCCAGTGTACCCTACAAATCTGTGTTTTTGCCAGACTACATCACACAAGGGCATCTACTACTGAACAGTGGTCTGAAGCCATTGATTTTGTTAAAGACATGTCTAGCCAAATCTGAAGTTGTGTGTTGTGCAAAAATAATTTCATTTAATATATATTTGTTGAATATATTGTTTAATATTTTCTTTTTTAGTTATTATATATCAATTAATAATTAATAATTAATATTTATTATACATTCTTTATAAATTAACCAATAAAAAGTATATATAACATATAAAAAAGAATATAAAAGAATCAAATATAAAAATAATGTTGATTAAATTTGTTATTGGTATCATTATTATTATTAATATTATTCTAAATCTAAATAAATCTTAATATTGTTGCATATGTTGTTATTCCTTTTATTATTATTTTTATTCTTATAGTCATAGTTCTTGTTATCATTATTATTATCCTTGTTATTATTAGTAGTAGTATTACCTCTTTCTTCTGCACCATAATGTGGTGTAGGTAGTGCGTCTGCATGTCTGTTTAATGTTTAAAAAACAATAAAAATATATTAACTAAAAAAATAATGCATTATTATACGAGAATTGGCATTTCTTGCTCCTAGGCTCTCCCTACACACTTTACACATGCATTTTTGGACAAGCTGAGAGATACAGAACTGTCACTAAAAGCTAGAGAAGCATGTGGACTGAGGTGATAGAGTAAAACTACACTACTTTTACAGTGTTGTCCTGTCTGCTTCACCAGAGTTGCATAGTGCAGTTAGCAGCACAATAAAGATGCAGTAGCAATGATAAAGATGCTATTTACCATACAACACAAAACTGTGCAACAGAACAATGATTTTGTAACGTATATTCTAAGGTAAAAAAAGTCACAAATAACAAAAAATTGGGAGGAGGAACATGCCTGAAGCCCCGTCTCCCAATCTAACATCCTATTAACACCATCTCTACCTTGTTTGTGTGTGTGGGTCCACAGCTCCACCATACCAGCTCACTTGTGCCAGCCAACATCATCTCATCAGTTAAGAGTGACGAGGGGAGAGAAAGAGAGAGCGCCATCTACCCACCTGAAGAGAGCACGGGCAATTGTGCTCTCTCAGACTCCGGCTGCTGATGGCAAAGCGACAGCCATAGATGTAGTGCATTAGCCTGCTGAGCCACTCTGAGCAACTCTGAGCCCCGCTCGCATGTCTTGGACAAATTGTGTGACACTTACTGGAGAGGTGGGAGTGGCTTTTATCACAAGCAGAAGCTGCCTGAACTCCAGCCCAGTTCTCAGCCTCCTCCCAGATCATCATTAGCTGATGGCATGGCCTGAAGTTGCACATTTGCAGGCCACTTGAATGAAAACAGTGGTGCCCAGACGTTTTTCCACAGGATTGCTTAGAAACAGTGGACTCCAGTATGCATGTCCCAGTCCATACCAATGGCAAAGTGCTGTATTTGAAAAAATCAACAGTACTTCCGCTGCTTTATTTGGCATATTTTGACTCTTTGACTGTGTGGGCATCTCCGACATCAGAAAGCAATATGATACCCATCTCCCAAACTTGGGTAAACAGAAGCTAGGGAAGGGAAAAAGCAATACTGAAAAGATATCTTATGAAAAATGCCCCAAGGTGTATACCAGTGAACCACCACCAAAGAATTATAAAATGCAGGAGGGGGAAAAAAAAACAGCAGCAGGAGAACCAAGCAACCCTCGCCAGCTAAATGGAAATTACATTTTTAATCTGTCAAAATGCCATGACCTGAAGTGAAGAGCGTGGCGCGCTCCGCAACACGCTCCGAGGGCTGCTAGGAAACGTCCTTAAGAGGAAAAAAGAAATCAGAAGTTGAGTCACATCTGAAGTATTTGTCTGCTGACTCTGCAAGTCAAAGAGATTGAGCTGCTCTTCTTTCCTCCATTCGTCTTCGCCACGAGGTCGCAGAGAGCGCCCGCGAGTCTCAGCCATC
Source organism: Salminus brasiliensis (assembly GCF_030463535.1). Taxonomy (NCBI): domain Eukaryota; kingdom Metazoa; phylum Chordata; class Actinopteri; order Characiformes; family Bryconidae; genus Salminus; species Salminus brasiliensis. The sequence goes on from NC_132887.1 coordinate 4,156,818, forward strand.
AAACACTTCTCCGTCGTCCTGACGTCCGTTAACCACCTCTTATGAGTGTAAATTTATCCAGAGCGCCGAGGAGGACGAGGGGTCAGAGGCGCGATCTGCTTAACACTCGGGTTTTGACGGGCGTTTAAAGACTAGTCAGAGGAAGGCCACTCGGAGGCACACGTCTGCGGTATGGCCGACGCGTTAGCAAATCAAAGAGGCTAGAGAGGGCAGGTTTGGTCAGAGAGGCAGTAATGGGCCGAACGCCTCTGGAGACTTGATCCCTGTTCACCTCAGCACAGGGCTGCTGGTCGTACGCCAGGGATGCTGTCTAGACCACCAAGGTCAATAGAGCAGACAGTTCTTTATTTATTTATTTATTTATTTATTTATCTTCCAGCTCCTAGGACCTAACCCGAAACAGGCAGAGTCAGGTTCTCCATCTAGGAACCGTCTAGGACTGTTGTTCCTCATTCAGCCCCGGAAGCAGCAGGCTTATGACGAACTACGCACCTCTATACATACACGTGTCCAAAAGTTTGTGGACACCCCTTTTTTTTAATGAATACCTTTATCTGCTTTAAGTTGCACCCAAGTGCTAATGCACACATACACACATACAGCTTGTCTAGTCCATGTAGAAGAGTACTGACAATAGAATAGGACCCTCTGGAGCAGATCAACATGAACCTATAAGCACTAATTAACACCTCAGACCCGCTGATGGCCTGTAGTTGCTGAGTGATATGCCTTGGCGTGTGATAAGCCTTAGAGTGTCGAGGGGTTCGAGTTTATTCAGTGGACAGTTCCACCGAGCGCTGGGTAAGGTGAGCGTTGATTCAATTTCAACAATGAAGTCCTGGTTAAAAAATGTCCCACTGCACAGAAAATTGAGTAAAGGTCAATGTTCATTTTATACAGTTTCTGACACTGAATGATGAGCTGGTGACAGCCCATGCAGGTTGGATTGCCCATTTAATCAGACATTTTTCTATATCACTATTTGATTTGACTGGTAACACATAGCTGGGGGGAATGGAGATGCCTTTCAGTTGCGACAGTGACATCGCTAGACGCCAGTGTGCATGTACCAGACCACACCATTGCAAAAGTCCTGTATTGTCGTTATCTACAGTACTTCTGCTTCTCTATTTAGCTTATTTTAGGTCTTTAGACTCTTTTTGACTGCAGTGGCATCTCAGACACCAGAAAGCCGATACCTGGAAACTACTGAGTAAGGCTAATTTGCACTACATACCTCTCACTTCAGAGGGGGAGAAAGACAAAAAACTGTCTAGACTTCCTAGAAAGGACTTTTGTGTTTTTGTTTATGTTTTTATTTATTTCCAACCCAGCCAGGAGCACAACTATCCATTTCTTCAGGTGTTTGCCAGACCCAATTTAGTGCCTCCATTATTCAAATTCAAATCAGTGAATAAATGGAATGCCACCAGCCTACATCTGATATTACACCCGAATACATTTTCCATGCTTGGCTGATGCTGTAGGCCTAGTGTACACATTTATTTAGGACATATTTCACTGTGTCTTCAGCAATTACACTTGAGAATACACTATATGTCCAAATGTTTGTGGACACCTCTACTAATTAATGCAATGCAGCTACTTTAGGTTGCTGTGGAGCAGTGGAAGAACGGTGTTCTCTGGAATGATGGATGAAGCACCATCCAATACTTTTGGGATGAGTTTGGGATGAGGTGGAGTGGTGATCATCCAGGATCCTGACCTTACTAACAGTCTCCTTGGTAAATTAATCAAATCGTCACAGCAATGCTCCTCCAAAATGTGCTAGAAAGTCTTCTTCTCTGGACAGTAGAGACAGTTACTCCAACAAAAGCAGGATCAACCCTTTTTAATAGCTTTGATTTCAGAAGAAACAATAAACGAGCAGGTGTCTCAATACTTTTGTCACTTTAGTGTATTAAAGGTAACTTTTTAATACACAATTTAAATTTGTTCTACTGCATCGCCTCAATGGTAGAGCTAGGTCTAAAAGTAGAAATGTTTAAACCTCACCTTTCCAATAATGCTCATTCCTGCTGTAGTATGTTGGTGCTAAGCTAACAGCTATATCCTGAAATCTGGTCATGCTGCCGCTCATATTCACCTTCAGTGAGGTGGATAAATAGATAGATAGACAGACCGACAGACAGACAAATAAACAGACAGATAGATAGACAGGCAGACAGACAGACAGATAGATAGATAGATAGATAGATAGATAGATAGATAGATAGATAGATAGACAGACAGACAGACAGACAAATAAACAGACTGACAGACAGACAGACAGACATATAGATAGACAGATAGATGGACAGATAGACAGACAAACAGATAGATAGACAGAACACACCAGCCTAACTTTACTGTGCTCAATGCCAAGAATGAGCTAGAGGGGCATAAAGCCTCCCAGCACTGGATTGTGGAGCAGTAGGGCTATGTTCCCTGGAGCGATAGAGCTGTCATCCAATACATTTGGATGAGCGTCATGGCTAATCATCCAACATCAGTGTCTGACCTCACTGATGCTCTCCTGTGGCAATCACATCGTCCTTACAGCAGCACTCCAGCATCTAGTGCAAAGTCTTAAAGCCATCTCAGAGGAGAAGAGACTACTACTGCAGCAAAGGAGGACTAACTCCTTATTAATACCGCAGAAATGCTGGGGGTGCAGGTGTCCACAAACTTTAGGACATGTAGCACAGCTGGTAAACGGAACGTTGCATAAATGAATTTTAATTTCCAATGTTAATTTACACGGCCCACCTCACACTACCGAAGGGAAGGGGAAGAAAAAAGAAGTAGCTTATACACCTCCAGGGGGAGCTGACACTGTTGAATAGAACCAGGCCTTATCTTATTGCTATTCCTTGAGTCCCGGTGGAATATTGTATTTTCTGTGCCCTCCGGCGATGCTCTACCACTGTTGACCTCATCCATATCTGTTACCTCTGTAGTGAGGATATGCGGGACGCTAGTCAGCGATAAGAACTCTTTTCTGCCCGGCTGCTCCACACTTCTAAAAGCTTCCATTTTTGATTTATGCTCCCCAGCATCCTTATTTATGGATATGGCTTTCCTATGCACAAAGCTATAGAGCTCCTGCTTACATATTGATTGACCAGGTTGCCCTTAGGTTTATTATGAGGGTGTAAAAACAAGTAAACAGTTCTAGCAGTAGGCCGGAAAAAGTCTGAATATAGGTGTGCGCCAAAATACTGCAAGGGGATGAAGTCGTTTCACACTGTTTTCTAACCCGACCCAACAATCTGCACGTACAGAATTACTGAAAAAGCAAGACCGCAGGGTTCAGGCTCAACAAACCGGATAAGGGTTCAGACCCTTCAAACCTTCAGCAGGACAGTGAGAGCCACGGCGAGTCTTCTAATCAGTTCGATTAGATTACAGTTTAATATACCTCAGTCCTGTGACCTTAAGGAAGGTCTCTGAGCGAGGTGAGTGCTTTCTCTCCTTGATGCTGATGGAAGTTGGACCACCGGGCTCTCCTGTTACCCACCACGGACCATCTGCTCACCCTCCAGCTACTGCTACCTGCCTAGAACTAGCTGCTGATCCTCCATTACTGAGTACACTGAAGTTTACAAGGACTGTTAGTCTTCTAATTACCTCTATTAAGATCAATCTACACCTTAACCTATACCTAAACCTAATCTTAACCTACATCTTAACCCACAACACAGTCTACACCTAAACCTAATCTTAACCTACATCTTAACCCCCACTACAATCTACACCTAAATCTAATCTTAACCTACATCTTAACCCACACCTTAATCTATACCTATACCTAATCTTAACCTACATCTTAACCCACAACACAATCTATACCTAAACCTAATCTTAACCTACATCTTAACCCACAACACAGTCTACACCTAAACCTAATCTTAACCTACATCTTAACCCATAACATAATCTATACCTAAACCTAATCTTAATCTACAGTTTAAACCACACCTTAATCTATACCTAAACCTAATCTTAATATACAGTTTAACACATACCTTAATCTATACCTAAACCTAATCTTAACCTACATCTTAACCCACAACACAATCTATACCTAAACCTAATCTTAATCTACAGTTTAAACCACACCTTAATCTATACCTAAACCTAATCTTAATCTACATTTTAAACTACACCTAAACCTAATCTTAACCTACATCTTAACCCCCACTACAATCTACACCTAAACTTAATCTTAACCTACATCTTAACCCACACCATAATCTATACCTAGACCTAATCTTAACCTACATCTTAACCTCCACTACAATCTACACCTAAATCTAATCTTAACCTACATCTTAACCCACACCTTAATCTATACCTATACCTAATCTTAACCTACATCTTAACCCACACCACAATCTACACATAAACCTAATCTTAATCTACATCTTAACTCACACCACAATCTACACCTAAACCTAATCTTAACCCACATCTTAACCCACATCACAATCTACACCTAAACCTAATCTTAACCTACATCTTAACCCACACCTTAATCTACACCTAGACCTATTCTTAACCTACATCTTAACCCACACCACAATCTACACCTAAACCTAATCTTAACCCACATCTTAACCCACACCACAATCTACACCTAAACCTAATCTTAACCTACATCTTAACCCACACCACAATCTACACCTAAACCTGATCTTAACCTACATCTTAACCCACACCACAATCTACACCTAAACCTGATCTTAATCTACATTTTAACCCCCACTACAATCTACACCTAAACCTAATCTTAACCTACATCTGAACCCACACCACAATCTATACCTAAACCTAATCTTAATATACAGTTTAACTCACACCTTACTCTACACCTAAACTTAATCTTAACCTACATTTTAACCCACACTTCAATCTACACCTAAACCTTATCTTAACCTACATCTGAACCCACACCACCATCTACACCTAAACCTAATCTTAATATACAGTTTAACTCACGCCTTACTCTACACCTAAACTTAATCTTAACCTACATTTTAACCCACACCACAATCTACACCTAAACCTAACCTAATCCTATTTCTTAATCTACACTTAAACCTAATCTTAAACTAACCTTAATCTACACCTACCCTTATCCTACATCTTAACCTATACCTAAACCTAATCTTAACCTACACCTTAATCTACATCTAAACCTAATCTTAACCTACATCTTAACCCACACCACAATCTACACCTAAACCTAACCTAATCCTATTCTTAATCTACACTTAAAGCCAATTTTAACCTAATCTACACCAAAACTTAATCTTAACCTAGCCTCCACCTTTACCTTAACCTACACCTAACCTTAACCCATACTTAAATCTACACCTAAACCTAATTTTAACCCTTATTCTTAAACTAATCTTAACTTTAGTGAACAGCTTCTCCAGTAGACGACAGACAGGCTGAATGTGTGTTTGCTGTTGAGTATTTTGCTCAACAGCGCTACCAGTGGACGGGTGAAAAAACAACCGTATTTTGGACTGGAACAATCGACCTGTGTGGGCGTTTCTATGTGACATCATGTTACCCACTACGCTACCCCACCCACTTTACTTTTTACTAATATTTACTAATATTTAACAATGCAGTCCTGATTAATTACCCAGGTTAGCTGAAGTGAACCTGTTGCTCGTTCCTGACGCTGAGGTTCATTAATATTGAGTCTCAAAAGAAAAGCAAGCTCATAAAGACACCAAAAAAAAGAAAAGGCGCTCAGCTCTGACTAATACGCACCTGGAAATGATAACGCGGGGGTGCCGTATAACTACGGCAGGTGACCCTCCCCAAAACACACACGCTTTTTAAATGAGTGGATTCATTTAAGGGATTACGTGTGTCAAAGCGTTGAGCCACTCGTCCTCGTTAAGATCGCAATTTGTTCAGCTTGCTTAACATCTCTCGGTGCGGCCTTTTAATCTGGTTTCATTTCTCAAATTAATGAAATGTTAAGTGTCTGAGGCTATCCTGAAACGTGGGCACGACCGTCCATGGAGCATGAATACTTTATAACGGTAATAAGCCATGCAATTATTGAAGGAGAACCGTAGGAAATTTGGCTCAGTGGACGCCCTTTGCGGAGAATGTCCCGTTAATCTGCGCTCCATCAAATATGGAGACGAAATATCAAATTTCGCCCATGTTTTCATTAACCTGAGTGATACCCGGGTCGAGCGCTAAAAAATAAAAAAATTAAGTAAATGCTAAATTTCACTCGGTGTCTGGAAATGACTTTTTCCCCCTGCAACCCGCACTATTTTCCCAAACAAATTACAGTAATATGTTTGTGGTAAACAACTAATTTGCATGTGTAATATATAATGTTTATCCCAACAGTCAGGGAGCACGCGGAAAAGATTAATACCCTACTTTATTTTAAGTGAAAATGCTTATTACCGCAGAGACTGCCGCGGGAGACGCAGATACTCATCTTTCATTAGAGCATCCACTGCTAAAAGCACTTGGCCCTGAAGTTCTGCTCCAAATCCGATGCATCCAGAAATACAATTCTGAATAGAGGCTTTGTGGTTGGGCTATCTGATACAGTGCTAATGAAATGCGCCGGAGCTAACGACACTCTCTCTCCACACTCACCCGCGCCGCCATCCCCTAATCAACCTCCTCTGACCTTTGGCTCTAATCCCTTTTTGAGCCTCCTGCCGAGCCAGACTCGGCTCTACGGAAGTCTCAGGCCCGGGTCTGGAGGCTGAGAGCGTGTTACACTAAAGCAAATCAACTTCGGAGGCAGCGAGCGCTGGCTGGCAGGCCGTTCAAGCCCTCAGAGATCAAGTGGTGCTTCCAGCCTTCCAGCTACTGCGCACTACTGTACGACATCAGCATTCAGAGCGAGCACGGGTAATGAATGTTGACTCGTATAAATGACGAGTTAATAACAGCAAGCAACTCCCCATACCCTTGTAGAGCCTCCTTCTCTGAAGTCATATCCAGAGGCCTCCTTTGGCAGACATATGGCTCTGTTTTAATTAGTAATAGGTATCTCCCCGCTGAATAAACAGCGCTGCAATACTCCCACTGATAATGCTTTCTAAATTCAGCTAAAGCACATTAATAATTTGCGATAGATGACATTCAGGGGTGG
>NC_132887.1:4168967-4258967 GCF_030463535.1 Salminus brasiliensis
CTCATTTTACACATGATTAATCAAAATCAATTAACATGTTTTTAAATTATTTGACCAGGTTTGGCCCCTACTTCCTCCCATAGGTCTCTCTCTTTACAGAGCCCAGTGACGTATACAAGCTTTTATTTAGCGATGTAAACACAGCGCCGCTACTGTTGAGCTCGGAGGGTAGATTACACTTTTTTTATGCTGAATTATGGATTAAATCTCATAACTAACTCTCACTCTCTCAGTCCTCCTCTTTTTGATCCCCTCTCTCTTTTTTTTTCTTGCAAAGATTCGCCACACACCCCCCCCCCACCCCCCACACACACACACACACACACATACACAGCTAGCTGCTCCTGTGAAGCTACGTTCGTCGGGTTTCCTGTCCTACCTCGCCTAATCCATCCGTTAAGAAGTTGTTGGAGCTGGAATCTGGAGGTGGTGTTTTACTGTCTGAGCCGAGCTGCACTGCAGTAGCACTCAGTTCCTGTTCTGCGTCGGATGCTTCAGCGTGTTCCATGCTAAAGCTCTCTGTTTTACTGAGCACATTTAGAGATTATCATTCCAAAATCATCACACTATAAGAAATATTACATTTAAATAGTTAAATACATTAATAATTGTAAAAGGTTGTTCTAGCCAATATACATACTTTAGATATTATATACTTATACTATATACTATACTATATATTACTTATACTATATACTATATAAAGTATATATACACTATATACTTTATATATTATATACTTATACTAGTATACTATATACTACTTATACTATATACTTTATATTATATACATATACTACTATACTATATACTACTTATATATATAGTATATATATAAGTATAGTAATATACTATATATATATATATAAGTATATAATAAGTAATAAGTATATATATACTTATATATGACATATACTTTATATATTATATACTTATACTTATACTACTATACTATATACTACTTATACTATATAGTGTATACTTATACTAATCACTGATTAATCTGATTACAGAATATTGATTTGTTTTCCAATTGACAGCACTCATTTGATCTTCACCATTTCTATTTAATTCCTTTGAAATATCTTTTAATAAAAAAAATTTCATTTTGCTCTTGAGGTAAAACACTTTAAATGACCTGTATGGATGAAATGTGCTATACAATAACCATGCCTGGCCTATTTTGAGATATGGGCCATTACGTTTGATCCCAGTCTATTAAATCCATAACAATTTAAGTTCTATACTATACTTTTGAAAATCTGCCTTCTAAAAGTGAAAAGCACAAATTAAACTGAATAAAAGGCAGATATGAATGAATAAATTAATTAATGAGTTATAGGAAAGTCCAGAAAGATTGACTATGATTATTGATTTATTGGTTAATAATATACTAACCAGAGATTTCTTGCTGGGGATGCATTTATTACCATTTAACCATTTGCAACCATAACCATAAACATAACACTGCCGACACAAACAAATATCAATATTATATGAAGAAATCTAAATAGAAAATTGAACATTATAAACATTATAAAGACCTTTTCACTCTTATTTCCTAAATTGAATGCTGTTAGCGTTCCAACAGCTACACATATTTGTATGCAGATTTTTAAAATCAATATGAAGAACTCAATTTTAATTCCAGTGTTATTGATTTGTGAAATGTACCAACTGTAACTGTATTAAAAAACTGATAGATATAATATTATTAGCTGATAGTATAAAATAATAACCAGTAAACTGTTAAGTAAAGAACCTCCATCAGTTTCTGAATGCGTAGTTCATGGAAGGAATGACTTTTTCGCTGCTGTGTGAAAAATACTGGAGGAACTGGAAATCTTATCTGAGTCTGAAATAATCCCCCCTGTTTCTTCTTCCTTTTATGATGCATTTTTTTTTGGCCTGAGAACTTTAATTTATTCTCCTCTGCAAGACCGAAGCAGTGTTTCACCTCCTAAAGCATCCCAGCCTTGTATAAACTGAAGACGTGGATTATGAGGACCTACACATTTCCAGAGGACAGTTCAGGATGTAAATGATGAATAGAGGCGGGATGTAACCCAATAGCTCTTCAGTTTTTATGATGTCAAGCATTTCACTTTCTGTGTTTTTTCACCTGTTTTGTGTGGTCGTTGTTAAAAAATCAATAAAAACTAAGTTGAGAATTAAAAAAAAAATCTAAATATTTATAGTTGTGTTAATTAATAAACTTTCTCAGAAGCAGAACTTGGAAATTTGGACAAAAACACTTTTCCCACCTCTAAAACATGATCTGGTCTGTTGACATTGTGTCACACCTGTGTACCAGGTGTTCTTCTCAAAAATGAAGCCTTGCCTATTTTAAAATCTCAAACTCCTCAGAACCACCAGTGGCACCTGGCTTTTTCCCCACTGTTATAACATAGGAATATCTCAGCCAGTATGCTCTGCTTTGCTTAGGCTGTTTTCACATTGAGCAGTGCTTGTCGATTGGGCACAAAAATAGCAGAGGCTCTTTGTAGTGAGGGACAGTCTGCAAATGTGTACTGGCTAGTTGGTGACAGCATGTTAGCTTGCAAGTGTATTTTTCTCTTAGCTATAGAGGTAATGCTGACAACCACAACCCTGGAAGACCAGTTGGGACCACTCTTCCACGCTAAACCTTTTATGATAGGTCACGATAGGTTTTCGGACTGGTTTTGTACAGCTTGTGTTCAGAAACAGATCAAACTAACCTTTCCTCCATGCTGAAGGGAACTACCAGTCCTCTGTGGCCGACATTCACGCTTCCTATTGGAGTCAAAAGGCATAAGGGGTCCCAAAATAGGCCCATAGACTAATGCGCTCCCACTATGACACGAGGAACGTTAGTTTGAGTGCCGGGTCATGCTGCTTGCCATCAGCAGCCGGAGTCAGAGAGAGCACAATCGGCCTTGCTTTCTCAGGGGTGGGTTGATGGCACTTCTGATGACCCCACATCTCATCACTTCTAGTGTGATGTTGGTCAGCACAGGCATCTATTAGCTGTTATATCGGAGCTGGGGAGTGCCCTGGCTACCTAGCAATGCTGGGAGAAGACGTGCTAGTCTTCACCCTCCTTGTGTTGGGGTCATTGCAAATGATAGGAGTTCACATGAACGACGACTGGGTGATTGGCCAAATTGGGTAGAAAAGAAATTATTATTTGAAAAATCGGCCCTTAAGTTTGATCTGAGCTTATTTTGAATGTAAACTCAGGCTGTTAAATGTAGACATTTGTATAGATTTATTTTCAGATGACTGATTTTGCTAATTACCAAAAATGCTGCCAATAGATAAACCTAAACAAGCTATCAATAAAACAGAAACTCCTTTCTCCTAATCAAGGTTCTCCTGGTTCAGAAAAGCTTCCACGGCTGGTCAACGCACCTCCTTCAGATTCAGGGCATGCCCGGGTCATGAAAATATGCATGTGCTTAGAGACAGACCATCACAGACAGCAAGACACATGGGGGAGAAGATAAGCACACGTATTATAGCAGTATAGCCATATGGGGGAAAACGCAATGCAACAAGGCCACGGATGTTCGCAGCCTTTTACTGAGAACGATCTTTTGAGGAATCTGAGAGGCGATGAGCTGCGTAAATGACTGACTGCAGTATTATGTTAATCTTTCCCCAGCTACAGCTACTGCAACCTGACCTGTGCCTCCCTATCAGACTTTTACTGGGTTTACTATTGATGGAAGAGTTCGCATCAGTTCTCCAAAAGCCGACTCCAAATTGGAAGTCAGCGTCTCATAAAGCGATCGGCTGATACGGATAATATTTCGTACGTAGCGAGCGGTGCACTCAAGCATTGTGAGATGGAGCTTCAGGTCTATTTCCAAAGCCCTAAACACTGATGTGATGATTAACGCTTCATATTGCAGAGAAGTCTCTCCTGAGTGAACTACAAAGGCCCTGGAAAGTTTGGGCCAAAAACACTGCTGAACTAAACAATATAAGATATCCGCTTACTTACATCCAATGTATGGACAAAAGTATTGGGACACCTGCTCTTTCATTGTTTCTTCTGAAATCAAGGGCCTTAAAAAGAGTTTCTCCTACTTTTGTTGGGGTAACTGTCTCTACTGTGCAGGTAAAAAGGCTTTCTACTAGATTTTGGAGGAGCATTGCTGCAAGGATTTGATTGCATTCAGCGACAAGAGCATCCACAACTCACCAACTCATCCCAAAAGTATCGGTTGGAGCAACACCACCATTCCAGAGAACACAGTTCTTCCACTGCTCCACAGCTCAAAGCTTGGGGGCTTTAGATCCCTCTAGTCCACACCTGGCATTAGGCAGCATGGTGTCAATAGGTTCATGAGTATCTGCTCCAGAGAGTCCTATTCTTCTCTACAATGACTAAACACATGACTCTACATGACTAGATCCACCTCTTGAAATGAGCCACTGAAAGTTTTACAGGTAGACACTCTCACTGACCACCGACTTTCTTTTTATTTGGGTTTATTCTAAGGTTATATAGATTTTATTACAGGTAGACACTCTCACTGACCACTGACTTTATGTTTATTTGGGTTTATTCTAATGTTGTATAGAGTTAATTACAGGTAGACACTCTAACTGATCACCGACTTTCTATTTATTTGGGTTTATTCCAATGTTATGTAGATTTAATTACAGGTAGACACTCTCACTGACCACTGACTTTCTGTTTATTTGGGTTTATTCCAATGTTATATAGATTTAATTACAGGTAGACACTCTCACTGACCACTGACCACTGACTTTCTGTTTATTTGGGTTTATTTTAATGTTATATAGAGTTAATTACAGGTAGACACTCTTACTAACCACTGACTTTATGTTTATCTGGGTTTATTCTAATGTTATAAAGAGTTTTACAGGTATACACTCTCACTGACCACTGACTTTATGTTTATTTGGGTTTATTCTAATGTTATATAGAGTTTTACAGGTATACACTCTCACTGACCACTGACTTTATGTTTATTTGGGTTTATTCTAATGTTATATAGAGTTAATTACAGGTAGACACTCTCACTGATCACCAACTTTCTGTTTATTTGGGTTTATTCTAATGATATAGAGTTAATTACAGGTAGACACTCTAACTGACCACAGACTTCCTGTTTATTTAGGTGTATTCTAATGTTATATAGATTATACAGACAATGACTAAACACATCTGGCACCTCTGTGTCAGCAATGGGTGCAACTTAAAGTATTTGAATGCATTTATTAGAAGGGGTGTCCACAAACATTTGGACACAGGGTGTTGCTCTTAGGAATTTTATTGGACAATAATGAAGAACTAATTGAGAAACGAGTGTAATGAATGTTCCAATAGCTGAAAATGCTTATTTTCGCACATTTGGAACCAGAATGGCATCATTTGTTTAAAAACCCCTGTTTACTTATATATATTTGACTGGATTTTTGCTGTTCTGGTTAATTATGCATGACTGTTTTTGATGTTCAGTTTTAAGATTCGTTATTTAAGGCTGGTGATGGATATTCTGCTGAGAGGAAATACTAATCCCACTCTGCACAGCCCAGAGATCTATCACTGGCTCCGCATACATCTCCAAAGGGAAGCAATGCGGTCTAATAGCCTGGGAGGTAGACGAGGAAATCAATTGCATGGAAATATGGGCGACGGTAATCTTCAGCTGAATAAGCCATAAATTAATCATTAGCTGAGCAAGATCAAGGGCACAGCTATGTTAATTAAACGGCAATCGCGGTAAACATTTTGTATCCGTGTGGCGGCATCATCACATGGACAGTGCACAAATGAGCATCTTTGTGAATTATTTGCATGCTTTGGCAGGAAATGCATAAACATGGCCTAAAAAAGCCGCTCTCCACGCCGGCTGCCTTCCACATGTTTCTCTGGTCATCTTCACTTTCTGGAGATGTATGGAAATGAGAGCCCATGTAATCAGAGACGGAAAAATAACACTAAATTGATTATTAATATGCGAGGTGGACACGAAGGATCACTGTAATGAATAGGGCTAGGCTACAGCGCTCAGACCTTTTAGGTGTTTATAGCACCACCTTTGGGCCAAAAGAGCTTCAATTTGTGGTTCGATCAGGAACATCTGAACGTCTGAAGCTCCATAATTATGTGTGCATATATATATATATATATATATATATATATATATATATATATATATATATATATACGCCCAATGCATAGGTCCACCTCGTACCTCCAAAACAGCTCTGGCCCGTCGAGGCATGGACTCCACAATACCTCTGAAGGTGTCCTGTGAAATGTGGCACCAGGATGTTACCAGCAGATTCTTTAAGTCCTGTAGGTTGTAAGGTGAGGCCTCCATGAGCATCAACGAGCCTGTCACTGATTCACTGGTTGTCCTTTCTTAAAGCACTTTTGGTAGATACTGACCACTGCATACCAGGAAGATCTGCCTGATGTTTTGGAGATGTCTAGAACATCACAGTATAGTTCCTGTCAAAGTGTCTCCGATTCTTAAGATTACCCATTTTCCTGCTTCAACACCTTTATCAACTTCAAGAGCTGACTATTCACTCGCTGCCTAATATGTAGATCCACCCCTTGAAATGAGCCACTGAAAGTTTTACAGGTATGTACACTCTCACTGCCCCTGACTTTATGTTTATTTGGATTTATTCTAGTGTTATATAGAGTTAATTACAGGTAGACACTCTCACTGACCACTGACTTTATGTTTATTTGGATTTATTCTAATGTTATATAGAGTTTTACAGGTAGACACTCTCACTGACCACTGACTTTATGTTTATTTGGGTTTATTCTAATGTTATATAGAGTTTTACAGGTAGACACTCTCACTGACCACTGACTTTATGTTTATTTGGGTTTATTCTAATGTTATATAGAGTTAATTACAGGTAGACACTCTCACTGACCACTGACTTTCTGTTTATTTGGGTTTATTCTAATGTTATATAGAGTTTTACAGGTAGACACTCTCACTGACCACTGACTTTATGTTTATTTGGGTTTATTCTAATGTTATATAGAGTTAATTACAGGTAGACACTCTCACTGACCACTGACTTTCTGTTTATTTGGGTTTATTCTAATGTTATATAGAGTTTTACAGGTAGACACTCGCACTGCTGAATTGTAAACAGGTTTTATGGCTGGCTTTTGCAAACAAACAAACAAACAAAAGGCTGTGTGTCTTTCTCAAGGACACTCTGACAGAGAGAGAGACTTGCTGCACAACAGCAGAAAACTTTGGGAAGCGCTTCTATTAAAGAATACACAACTAACCCCAGACTGGAAATCACTGTAACGATATCAACAGCACATCAACAGCATGTAAGCAGCATGTGCTTTTGTTGAAAGTTGACCTTCAATGTACAGTGATGTGACACCCCATGAAAACCTCTTTCTTTTTGAACATATTTCAACATCTGGAGTTGTGATCTTCACAGAGATTACTCCTTCAAATGTGTAGAGTTAGACTCAGGAGCAGAACATCAGCTGCAGATGAGCAGAACATGGTTAGAGAGGATTATTCTGGAGGAGTTTGTCTTATTTAAACCTCAGACATTTGGGCCACATTCACAAGCCAGGTACATTTACATTTAAGGCATTTAGCAGACACTCTTCTCCAGAGCGACTTACAGCTTATAGCTTTGCTATTTACCCAAGAAAAACCTATAGAATAAACAGACTAATAATTCAAAGACCCCTCTAAGCTTAGACATTACTAAACACAAGTCAGTAAGGTGACCATAGTACTCTGCTATTCGCCCAAGTACTCTCAGAAGAGGAGGGTCTTCAGTCTGGGTTTGAAGACAGCGAGCGTTGGACTCCCAGTTGTTGCTGTTCGGACACCCAGAGAAGCTCGTTCCACCACTTCGGTGCAGGACAGTAAAAAGTCTGGACGCTCGGCTTCCATGGATTTTGAGGGATGGCGGGTCGAGCCGAGCCGTACTCGAAGCTCAAGGTAAAGTGGCCCAAATCTAATTTTCTATAAGTGTTTTTTTAAGGCTGTTCACTCTGTGGGTTTAATCTTTATGTGGGATACTTATAGAAACTCATCGGATTTCAATACTTCATGTGACCTCAAGTGGCCTAAATGGGATCTGAAAATGTCAGATTTAGAGTGTTTTTGCCGACACTGCCACACAGATAACACACATCTGCGTCACATAAGGCCTGCATGCTTAGTTTGGTTTGCACCATAATTGTTAAAGCAACTGGTGTCACCATGGCGATTTTCTAAGAGGCCTGGATTTCATAGGGGGTCCTAATTGGTTATATATTTATATATATTTTTAGTATTAAACATTAAACATACCCCCCCCTTCACACACCAGTACAGGTGGACTAGCACATGCCCCCTCCAGTGTATGCACAGTCAAGCCACTTATGCAACATGGAGCCTGGAGGGATACCTGCAGACGCCAGTGACGTCCAGCAGCGCAGCGAAGAGAAAGCAAGGCCAATTGCGCTCTCTCTGGCTTGGCTGCCGATGGCCAGCAGCATGACCGGGATTCAAACCAGCGACCCTCTCTGATCACAGCACACAGTGTCTTAGTCCGCTGGCCACCCGGGGGCCGGTCATTAATATTTAATTACACATTACAGCTACAACCAGCTTTGACACCTTCACACCTTTGACCTCTGTCATCTCAGAAAGTCATCTCTGGGATCAGCCTGATCACATCCGCCAACAGCAAAGCAAACAGACTGATCGCTTACAGAAATCCAGCGTCCGGTAAAAGCAGCGGTCAGCTGCAGTGAAGGAAAGCGGTGCTGCTTTGTTGACAGTGCTCCTCAGCTATAAACACCGGAGCCGTACTCTGTCTTAGCTAGTGATGAATGCGGTCACATCCACTTCACTAATGGAAAAAAGAATGACTTTTCGAGACTGGAAAACACACACACACACACACATTTACACACACACACATTTACACACACACACAACCCCAGACCAGAAGCTATCAAATTAATTTCTGAAGCAGAACAGTTTAATTCTGAATCCTTTCTTCAGCCCTGACCCAGTGCCAATGTATTTTTAATCAAGATGAATGACCTTTTTTGCAGGCCCTTATGTGTTAGCCTCACTCCTCCCGATGAAATGCACGCTCTTCGTTTTTCAGCATTTGCTAATGGAAACCGACTGAGTGGATGCATTCCTCTAAAAGAGCTCAAATGTTTGTTTTTTTTTACTAAAATACCTGAATGCGGTGTGAGAGAGCTGCTGCTGCTGCTGCTGCTGCGGCGGAGGCTGCTGGAGTGTGCTATACGGATATGGCACTCTTATTTATTGTCAACGCTGCAGCCGTTGTTGTTGTTGCTGCTGTTGTTGTTATATCTGGCTTTTTACAAGAGCCCTTGGCTCATCCAGTATAAGAGGTATCAACCGCGGCTTTAAAATCACATCCGTGCATTCGCTGACTACTTGTACTAAGCTAATCCAACCTATCCCCCCCACCACCTTCATCCTCACCGCTGTGCCACACTCCAGTCTCATTTTCCCCGTCACTCACTGTGTGGAAAGATAAGATCCCTCATCTACCTCAGCTCTACTGTATTACAGAAAATGCTGCACAGATGCAAAAGAATCCCACTTTAGGGTCCCATGTTATTTGGGTAGGCCCCTATAGAGGTTTATGAGAAACATAACATTGCTTTGCATGCAGGTAGTGATTAGTAATCCTTAGGGTGTAGTAGGAGTCACAGGGCACATACACACATACAGTGGCTCCACCTGTAGCACCTTAAGAGTGTATGGTAGATGTGGTTAGGAAGGGTTGTTAGCACCAGACGTATGGGTGACATGGGAAGCTGCCCAGGTTGGCATCTTCTGGGGGTTGGCATGAGGCACACACACACACACAAACACACACACACAAACACACACACACAGCAAATCGGAATAGTGAGATTTGTATGTGATGTCAAAGATATCATCACGGTCAGTTAATGACATGATTAGGTCTCCCACTGAGAAATAGGTGACGGGACGGGGTGTCGGTACATGACTGCTATATGAGCAGTTGAGTGGTAGCTAGGTTACTGGTTGCTAGAAAGATCCTATGGTGTTGCTAAGTGGTTGCTATGGTATGCCTGGTGGTTGCTATTGTGTTGCTAAGTGGACGCTAAATGGGTGCTACAGTGTGGCAAACAAATTGTTATTCATATTATTATCATATATATATATATATATATATATATATATATATATATATATATATATATATATATATATGGTAAGGCCATAGCAACCACTTAGCAACATCATAGCAATCACCAGGGAGCTTAGCTACCACTAGAAACAACATATCAACCACCTAACAACACCATAGCAACCACTTAGCAACCATCTAGCCATTCTATTGATCCACGTAGCAATAGCTTAGCAGCTGGCTGGTAGGTATTACTGTCTTGTATACCAAAGAAACCACATAGCAACAGCCTAGATACTGCCTGGAAGAGGAGACAAATTTTAGCTGTGCAAGCATTCTGCGTTTTGCTTCAGGAAATGTGCTTTTCTGGTATTAGCGTTGCTATTTATTTAAATTAAAATGACTTCCACTTATATTTTGTATAAAATTGTCTTGGGCCATCTGTGTGTTCCTGCTGCTCTGGGATCTGTCTGACCAGAGACGTTATCAATGATGAGGCCGGCCACTGTTTGACAAAGGATTTCAGCCACTGCTGGTAGACCTGTATGACCGTAAGCTTCCATACACCTGCAGATTCAGCTACTTCCTTCACACTATGATTTCTGGCCACGCCCAGATGCAGTCACTCCTTAGTGATTAGCCAATCATTACCTGTATCTGCTTTGCAACTCATTTTCCACCCATCCACTGAAACAATCACTGCACAATCTATCAGTCCCGTCACACACCCTGCAGGTGTTTTTAGCCTGATCACCCTAATGCAGCGCCATCTGCAGGAGCCTGAAGCTACTCAAGACTCACTATTTGTCCGGGGAGCTTGTGTCTATACAATAAACTGTATTCATGCTCCACACAGACAGCTTCAGGTTTGTATTTCTGGCCAGTAATATAGAGGATGTGTTTCCCTTTCTGCTAAGCAAGCCAACACACACAACACTACCATTTCATCAAATTCAGATCACCATAAAACATCTCCACCTCTGCTTACCGACACAAGTGTGATATACACTGAAAGTATAGGATCTGCACTTTCCGCAGCATTACTCCGCTTGTTTCAGTGAGTCACGAGTGAGAAATGATTCCTCAAAATGTAAGAAGAGTCGTTTCCCTGCAGGTCGGTCATGATGCTTTAGCATCCAACATGGACTCCGAACTGCTTCCCACAGTATTGTGTCACTTTGCAGCAGAACTGAGATAAATGACCACTGTCAATACAGCAAAACAGCAGTCCGGAATCTCTCAGAGCATAATTGTTAAATGTCTCGCTCTTCACCAATTCTGCCTCTCTTTTTTATTACCCCCCAGCTTCCTTTTTCCACTGTAGAGAAGAAGTGTTTACAGAATCGCCCTGCCATTCAAACGTCCCCAACAAATTAGCCCAGAGAATATGGCTGGAATGTGTAACCATATCTTACAAGAAATGATTTTTGCCCCCCCAAAAAATGACAGTAGACAGAACTGTTCTGTACTCCTGCCTCCAGCGATGCCCCAGTCTTTTTTAAACACAGCTCCAAGCAATTATATCCTGCTTAAGGTACAGCAAGTCCTACAAAGTGTTAAAAGCTATGCTAATAGCATGCAAAGTTCATAACGACTTCTATAACTAGGTCTTACTGAATGACCTGTCCAATCACAGCACACATCCAGAGAGGTACAGTATGTACTGCTAAAACAACAAATCTACACAAACGATATCCATTATCTAACTTAAAGCACTTAAAGCAGCATTATGGAGAACTGGCATTCCTTGCTCGTGGGCTCCCCCTACAGTTGTGTAGTGTAATTCGCACTTTGCACCAACAGTAAAGGACAAGCTCTGAGATACAGATCCATCACAGATGATGGAGAAGCATGTGGACTGAGGTGATGGAATAATTTTACATGATTTTATACAAATATGACTCGCAGGGTTACAAAGTTCTCGTGAGCGTTGTCCTGCCCTCTTCACCAGAGTTGCATACTGCAGTTGGCAGCATGACCGAGCCCAGAGTAGCAACTATAGGCACGATATTCTCCCTCTTACAGTCAGCAAGATCATCACAATGATTTTGAGGCTCTTATTCTAAAGTCAAAATGCTGCATAATGTTGCTTTAACATTAGACAGCAAATGTCAAGTCAGGTCAAGTCAAATTTATTTGTAAAGCTTTTTACAACTGTTGTCGTCACAAAGCAGCTTTACATAATTAGTAATTAATAAAAGACAGAAAAAAAAGAAATAACATAAGAAGACATGAAGGATCAAAGACCCCCAGTGAGCCCCAACGGCGACAGTGGCAAGGAGAACCTCCCTCAGAGCTGGAGGAAGAAACCTTGGGAGGAACCAAGACTTACAAGGGGAACCCGACCCGTCCTCCTCTGATCAGAACTATTTATAAATTATTGAATCTATAAGTTACCAAACCACCTAAACTGTTGAACTGTTCTGATCATAATCATAATATAACAATCATGGTGTAGATTGTTAATAGTGGTGATATTAATAGTGGCAGATAGTTACAGTTACTGAGTCCATTCAGGTTTGAACATGGTCACTAAACAGGTAGCAGTGGTAGGAGGGTGTGCCGCTGGTCTGCTATGGGTGGTGGTAGGTGGGGGGCCTGCTGGTTGGACTGGTAGGTGGCAGCTGGTCTGATGCAGGTAGAGGGGACCTCAGCGGGCAATCTTCCAGCAGGTCGGGCTGGGTGGCCATTTACTCAGAGAAGGTAAAAAGAGAGAGTTAGTTCTGAGCGGGTTTAGGGCTGTAACATTAACTATGCATACTTACTGCGGTTAAACGCTTGACTCTGATTGGCCGATTAATCATGATCAAGTACACAAAGTCACACAATTATGATTCAATACACACAGTTGTACGACTAATCACGAACAACTACAGATTAATGTGATTAATTGCAAATAACCAAACAAAATCATGCGATTAATTGCAATTAACTATATAGTCATGCGGTTAATGATTAACTATTTAAAAAACGGCGATCAATTGTGTTGTGTGTGTGTGTGTGTTTAGTCAATTGTGAATATTTGCATAACTCTAGTCCAGTTTGCCAGACAGGACTTAAGGGTAAAAGTGAAATTAAGTATCTCAATTTTTCTTTATACACTCGACAGTCCACTGCTTGCTTGCACTCCTCTTCAACAGAGCACAACACGGGTTTCACCATCATGGGGAATATCATTACATACATAAATCAATCAATCAAATAACTTTAGACCGGTTTCCCAGACAGGGCTTAAGCCTAAAAGTGAAATGAAGTCTCTCATTTAGTCTTTAATTTAAGATTAATTTAATTTTAACATCATCCCAAGGCCTTTTTTTCCCCAAAACTCCCAAATTAATGCATGTTTACTTATACAAAATCTTATATGCATATCTAAATATAAAAGGGTGGAGTGGGGCACTCCAAAGACACTCCACAGTCCACTGCTTGCTTGCTTCCCTCTTCAATAGAGCATGGCATGGGTTTCACTATCATAGGGAATTTCATTAATACATAAATCAATCAATCAAATAACTTTAGACCGGTCTTCCAGACAGGGCTTAAGCCTAAAAGTGAATTTTCAAAGTGATTTTTCAATCGATTTAAGAAAAATGGCAATTAATCACAATTAACTACACAAAGGGCTGCTTTCCCAGAAAGGGATTAAGCCTAGTCCTAGACTTAATTTTACTTTTAGGCTTAATCCCTTTCTGGGAAACCGGCCCCTTTGTGTAGTTAATTGCAATTAATTGCAATTTTTCGTAAATATATATATATATAAATAAAAAAAAACAGAAAGAGACACATGCAGGCTATGGGTTCTGGCCACGCCCAGATGCAACCACTCTTTTTAGCCAATTATTACCTGTAACTGCTTTGCTACCCATTTTCCACCCATCTACTGAAACAATCACTGCACTGTACAAACTATTCTCAATCTAACGATCCCCTCACACACCCTGCAGGTGTTTATAGCCTGATCACCCTAATACAGCGCCATCTACAGGAGCCTGAAGTTACTCAAGACTATTTTTCTTAAATGTATTAAAAAAATCAGAAAGAGACACATGCAAGCTAAGTTGGATCGGCCTGGAGGTTGACGTGTCCATTGTTTTCACACATTCCCGGGGCTAACGCTACATACATACAGCCTATGCTTTGTCGAATAAGTCACCTGGCAATGTTTTGTAATGGAACTTCCCTTTACTGAGGCCTTTCTCTATCATTCACCAATGCAAAACATATAGAGCGACTTCTAATACAATCAGATTCACATAAAGTGGAATGCATTGAATTTCCTGCTG
Organism: Salminus brasiliensis; assembly: GCF_030463535.1. NCBI lineage: Eukaryota > Metazoa > Chordata > Actinopteri > Characiformes > Bryconidae > Salminus > Salminus brasiliensis. The sequence goes on from NC_132887.1 coordinate 4,183,412, forward strand.
AACTGCAGGTCATTCATAGACTCAAAAATAACCGGAGTTAAGGTCACAGTTTTTTTGTTGTTGTTTTATTAACTTTATTAAAATGAGAAAGCGGTAAATGCGTTATTGTCGGGCTAACAGTGCTGTAAGTGCTGTATAACAGCTGTTAACACCAGCAGCGCAATCTTGTCTTTAATTTAAGAAGAATTTAATTTTAACATCATCCCTAGGCTTTTTTTTTTTTTTTCAAAACACCCAAATTCATGCATGTTTAATTAGACAACATCTTATATGCATATATAAATATCAAAGGGTGGAGTGGGGCACTCCAAAAACACTTGCTTGCTTGCATCCCTCTTCAATAGAGCATGGCGTGGGTATGATATTCCCTACTATCATAGAGAATATCATTAATACATAAATCAATCAATCAATCAATCAATCAATAATTGTTTGCTGTCAGGTAAAACCTTATAGCTCCATTTTTGCCGTTTTCCACTTTTTGATCTAATGTAAATGTGGCAGTTGTTCCATGCATGAATGGACCAATAGAAATGCTCCAAAATGACTTGGAATTGAACCTTCCATTGACTTCCATTGAAAGCTAAGAAGTTTTGGAGATATGAGGTTTTGGGTGACAACAACCATAGACCTTTTAACATGTCTCTGTGTGGCATTTCTTAATCCCATTAAAGCCAATAATGTACAGACGAAGCACTCTCTGTTTTGTGGTAGTACATGTCAAAAATGAACACTGACTTCTTGACATTTCACGTCCTCTTCTCTCGTGTCCAGACACCTGTCTGGCCAGTCAGGATAAAAAGAAAAGCCAGAGAAGCACCTGAGACTCTCATAATGCTCACAAGTTGAAGAGGAGATGTACTGGGCTGCTGAAAAGGACACAGCTGGACTTCTGCACAGAAAGTCTACAGTCTCTCATCACCACTTCAGCCAACATATGCGCCATCCAGCGTAGCGAGCCTCGCACACTGCAGTCTAATGTAATACTGATGAGAAAGCCGGGGTGTCTCTTATACAGTAGAACCTTCCGGACAGTGTACTTTCAAGCGTCATTGATCAGAAAGTGCAATTATTTATAGAGGGGCTGCAAAATATAAACAAAGGGAATAGATTAATGCTAGGCTGTGGTTCTCCTCACAATATACACTGGTAGTCTGCTCAGAGGTGCTCAGCCATTCGTACAGTATGATTATATCATAGAGAACTACCTTTGGAACTTTTGGTTCCTTACAGAACCATGTTTGTAAGGGATTTGTGAGCTATCAAATAACTCTTATATTAACTGAAGGCTTTTCAGACCTTCAGAAAGTTTCTTCATGCTCCTACATCTTTATTACAAACACGGGCCCTATTCACCAACCGTTCTTTTCCAGCAAGCCTCAGTTTTTCCACAAAGATTCTGACCTTCACTGATGAGGGGTATAAAGCTTCCCAGCAGTGGAAGACCTGTGTTCTCGGAAATGATGGTTGGACCTCCGTCCAATACTTTTTGGGGATGATGAGGTGGGGTGGTGATCATCCAACATCCTGACTTCATTAACTGCTCTTGTCGCTGAATGCAATCAAATCCTCACAGCAATGTTCCTCCAAAATCTAGTAGAAAGTCTTCTTCTCTGGACAGTAGAGACAGTTACTCCAACAAAAGCAGGATCAACTCTTTTTAATACCCTTGATTTCAGAAGAAACAATGAATGAGCAGGTGTCCCAATACTTTTGTCCATTTAGTGTTTTAGTCAACAAGGCCTATGGTCACTTTTTTGGCCAATGCTTTATTTTAAGAGGTTACACTGATGCAGGTCAGCTGTGTTGGGTGTGTTTTGAAGGATCTAGCTTGTGTGTTTTGGTGAAGAACCGCTAAAAATGACATGTGAGATCAAGTAATGATGGACTGGGGAGCAATGAGGGTCAGGTGATGTCATGGCAACACAGTCACCAGATTTAAGCTCCATTGAAGGCTTGTGGAATAGTTCTGGAGAAGGTATGGAGAAGATAAACCCCTGTGAAACGGCCAATATATATATATATATATATATATATATATATATATATATATATATATATATATATATATACACACACATATATTGGGTCCTATCTTACACCCATGCTCATTGCTATCTTCCACCCCGCCAACAGTCTATTTTCATGCCTTCTGCTTGCATCGTTTAAACAGCAACGCTGCTTGTGAATATATCTACGCTGATGGGCTACGCGGTGGTCTCGAAATGAGGTGTGTTCAGGTCGATTTCTGCCGTATTTCGGAAAGCACAGGTGACCACTGACTGAAAACAGCCTAGGCAGACGTCAACAGTCAGACGATCGTTGCTCTCTTGGCAGTGAATTGTCAACACAGGCCCGTGCAGCCTGACGCTCGTACACCCCCCCATGCTTTACACCACTGAATTAGCAATCTGCCAAAGTCAGACCTTACAGGGACCAGCGAGTGACATGCTGATTGGTTTACTGCACGTTACACCCAAAAAAACACACCCCTGATTAATTAAGAGACTCAGTACATGACTTTTGTGCGTTTCGAGTGGCGCAAGGCGAACTTTTCTCGTTGTTTCCATGGCAAAGACGCACCGACACGCCCCCTAAATCAGGCTGCGCTGTGCACGGGTGACAGCTGGGCCAAAGATTATATTATGAGCAGTTAAGCTCCCCCATTTATGCTGAAGTCATAAGGAGTGTTTCAGCCCAACCAGCTTTCAGAACGAGGAACAATGATGGACCGATACAGCCAATCAACACAGAGCTCTTGTACTTTACACATATCAACCTTAAAGAGCAGATCCACCTCAAATATCAGTGGGTCTCCTGCCCTTCCATCACTTCCATCACTCTCGTAGCGACAACACTGTTATAACTAACATCAGTGTTATAGGCCCCAAAATAGAACCCTGTGGGACTCCATGAGACATGCTAAACCAGACGGTTAATCCATAGAATTCACAATAGTTTCGGCATTTAGATTAATAACAGGTTTTAAAGGGTTAAGGGATCATTAAAAAGCGTGTGGAGGAGAGGGGGCGGGGTAGAGCGGAGGCAATCGGAGGCTATTCTGCTTCATATGTTGCCATGGCAACCAGTAGAGGCATTCTCTACTGCAAGTACCGTGGCTATGCTACGCAACAGTGGGAACGATCCTCATGATTTCATCATCAGTTGAGGCGCAGTGACTGACATAGCAGGCCTGAATTTTCAACCTCTAGGGGGCGCACTAGCAGAAGTGCAATTGATCAGCATGAAATGCCAAGAATCCCTTGTGTTTTAACTAAGTGCTACATGTAGTCTGTCTGGGGAAATGTGCAGCTGTTGTTTGTGGATAAATAATTATTATTTCATTTTTGCTCGCTGTATAAAATGCACCATCAAAAACAGCATGTTTAATTCTAAGCGATAAAGAGAGGCTGAAAAAATGGAGGCATGTAAAAATGGCTCCAGAATGTTTTCAGCAGCTAAACTCATAAAACAGTCATAAATGGACTTCGGGGAAATGTAGGGAAAGTGTAGGATATGGGCCATTTACGAAAACATTAGGAAAATATGATAAAGTGACGTGAGGCAGTCACAGTCAAGGCCAGAACAGGACTTAAAATATTACTGGTTCACACGCTTAGTTGTCTCTTTGGTGGTGTGTATCAGTGATCATTACAAAACTCAACGATGGCTTTTGACTGTTAGTGTAAAAAGAAAAAGCACAACTGAGTCCATAATATGACCAGGCTGCAGGTCTGGGTGTTTTATTTTGAGCACATGTAATTGATATTTGCTGGATTATTTGTAAATGCAAGACTGGTGAAGATGGCTAGACGGCTCCTTTCCATACTTCAGCCTCCTGATATTAGTATGGCGAAAGCCAGATACTGTTATATCATATTAATAATGATATAATGATCTATCGTGCAGGTCTGATTTATTATACGGTATAAATAGCACAGAAATCCAGTAGCATTCGAGCTAGCTGTGTTGTTTTCCTCTATATCAGTTCCAGAGCAGCAGACTGACCTTAATAGTCGAATAAGTTGGACGGTATTTCGAGTTTTTCTCAAAGCAGAATGAAGCCTTCAGAGAAAAGCAAGGCCAGGAAAGCATCTTCTCAACATACGGACCAAAACACGCCCTCCATTCTCACCACTGTAATGGAAAATCCAATACACCATTACACTTTAATTGGACTTAAACTGAAGCCATGTTATAATTCAGGTTTCCAACCATAACTACAGTCACCTGTGGTAAACCCATAGGCTCCTGGTTCTCTATAAATATATAATAAATCTGCCCCATAATCTAATGTAGGAGAACACTTGTCTCAGACTGACAAATGGATTTGCTGATGAGAGGAAATCCTTGGCACTGTGTGTAATCTAAGCTGATCCATAAATGATTAAAAAAGCTGTGCCTCATCCCTGCACCTTCAGAACCTCCTAACCGTGAATCTTTTCTGCCACCTAGAGGTTAAAGAGGAGCATTTAAATACTAACCCCAAACATTGCTCAAAGTGCAGAATTAAATGGTTCAGGTGTAAATAAAGTCATTCAGGATGGTTTGATGTGAAAGGTGGCAGAAAAGTGGATCCTTTGTTGAGAAACACACAGAGTGAGAATTGTTCATAATGGTGGTGAATGGAACCAGACGTCTGAAGAGTTTGACAGCCATAACAGAAAGCTACTATTACACACAGTGGTTGTGAACATGCTGCTGCTGCATGCTGGAGATGTTGTTTTCTGACAGATTGGAGAAGGTTTTGGCCTAAAAGACTTTTTAAAAATCCATTATAATGTATCCAGGGATACATACAAGATCATGTGCAGCAAAATAGTCCCCCCCCCCCAAACAAACAGAAATATTAGAACAGTGATCATTACAAAACTCAACAATAATTTTTGACTGTTAATGTTATAGAAATTCACAACTGAGTCCATAATATGACCAGGCTGCAGGTCTGGGTGTTTTATTTTGAGCACATGTAATTGATATTTGCTGGATTATTTGTAAATGCAAGACTGGTGAAGATGGCTAGACGGCTCCTTTCCATACTTCAGCCTCCTGATATTAGTATGGCGAAAGCCAGATACTGTTAGATTATATTAATAATGATGTAATGATCTATCATGCAGGCCTGATTTATTATACGGTATAAATAGCACAGAAATCCAGTAGCACTCGAGCTAGCTGTGTTGTTTTCCTCTATATCAGTTCCAGAGCAGCAGACTGACCTTAATAGTCGAATAAGCTGGATGGTATTTCAAAAAATGTATCACTATTTTAACAAACCAACTCTGAAGTTGCTGAAACTTCACTTTAACAACTAAGCATCCAGATCAACTAGAAGATACAGATGTAAAGAACTGTTAGAAATCAGATTTCTGATCATAATCGAATTACAATCAATGACAAAATCGAATATACAGAACAAGCAGACTAAGACGCTGACCTTATGGCCTGAGTGCGAATCCCAGGTCATGCTGCTTTGCCATCAGCAGCCAGAGCCAGGGAGAGCACAATTGGCCATGCTCTGTCTGGGTGGTGCACTCTCCCCTCATCACTTCCATTGTGATTCCGGCTGAGACAGGCGTCTGCCGGGCCGTCTATAAAGTAGTTTCCGCCCGAGCAGAAAAGACTACAGAGCAGAAACAGCAGCAGTGTGTAAATCGTGCTAACTCCCTTCATGCTAGCTGTTCTTGAGTCAGTCCTACGCCACAAAAACAGCTCTAACATGTTGAGGAATGGACTTCACAAGACCTCTGAAGGTGCTCTGTGGTATCTGGACACCATTAGACCATTGAATCCTGCAATTTGGGAGGGAAAGAACCTTGTCTTAAAGTTGCTTAAACGGTTCTTCACATCTGCCATCAGCAGCCAGAGCCAGAAAGAGCACAACTGGCAACAATCTCTGTCTAGGTGGCGCACTCTTTCCTCTTTTCCAAAATTTCAATTTTATTGTGAAGCTGGTCTGCACAGGCATCTGCTAGCTGTATGCTAGTTGTATCAGAGCTGGGGATCCAGCGCTTTCCTCCGAGCACATTGGCTACGTAGTGATGCTGCTTTCACATGTATTGGAGAAGACATGTGCTTGTCCTCACCCTCTTAGAATCGGGAGTGGGTGGGTTAACTGGCCCGGCTAAATTGGGGGGGAATTTTTTTGGGGGAAAAAGCAAATGCCATTAAGGAACCACTCTTGATCCATACAGAACCAATAAATAAATATTTAATGAACATTTTTTATTTATTTATTTTTTACAATTTTCTTTCCCAATTGTAGAAAGCCAATTACCCAACCGACTCGATAGTACTTTCCCCCATCACATGTAATGCTCCAGAAACTGGGAGACTGAGTACTGATATGCGAACTGCCACTGATGCACCAGTCACATCAGCTAGCAAACCCCCAGGCTGGCCAGCATCACACTAAAGTGATGAGAGGAGAGAGCGCCATCTACCTACATGGAGAGAGCAAGGCCAGTTGTGCTCTTTCTGGCTCCGGCTGCTGATGGCAGATGTGAAGAACTTTTTAAACTAGGGTTTTTTCACACCTCTTTGGTTCTTTATGGTTCTATACCATGGTATAGTGATTCTTCTATGGCATTACTTAAAGAACCATCAGAACGAGCAAACAACAAGCTCTGGATTCATCCCTGATTTTGCTGTTCAGCCAACAGGCAGCGTCACTGACTAAACACAATGTCCTTACCTTCGGCTATCTTGAGCATCCTGAGAGGCCTGACAGCTCCACGTGAGGAAAAGCAGGTCATGGAGTTATTTCAATGAATAATAAAATAATACTCAATGCTGTAGTCAGATTCTCAAAATATGTCTGTTATAAATCACCCAAGCAGAATGCTGTCTCAGTTTGTGTGGGTCATTCATAAAATCCCTTTATCACATGATCTTGCTAATGTGCAAAGCAGCTGCAGCTCCACAACCTCCAGAAAAGCAATATGTGGGAAGCATCAATCATTTAGGTGCGAGTCATAATGTTCAGCACACCTGCATATGTGTGGCTACTGCTAGATTTCAATAAGGCCCTGCGTTAGTATGTCCACAGATCGGCCATAACATTAAAACCAGCAGGTGAACTGAATAACATTGGTTATCTAGGTTCCAGTGGCACCTGAAAAGGAGTGGGATACAGTAGGCAGCAAGTGAACAGGCAGTTCTTGAAGGTGATGATGTTGAGCGTAAGAATCTGAACCAAGTTCTAGATGATGAATGGGTCAGAACGTCTTTAAAAAATCAGGCAGGTCTTGTGGGGTGTTCCTCATATGCAGTGGTCAGTACCTACCAAAAGTGTCATCCTATGAATCTGCGACAGGGTCATGGGCATCCAAATTTATTGATGCTCATGGAGGCCACACCTCACAACTTGCAGAACTTTAAGGAGCTAAAGTCCCAATGGTGTCCAGATACCACAGGGCATCTTCAGAGGTCTTGTGGAGGCCATTCCTTGACACACCAGAGCTGTTTTGGTGGCACAAGAAGCTACCTACACCACCTACCTACACAAAATTAGGCAGGTGGTTTTAATGTTATGGCAGCTTTAAGTGGTATTCTGTAAATCCTTCTGAAAATTAATCTTCTAAAGCTGGTGTTTACAGGCTTATCTTTTGTGACACAGTAAAGTCAGAAAACCTGCATTATACCCTTGGTAAACTTTTGCTGTTGCCAGTTCCAGTACTGGAGTCATCCCCATTGCTGTAGCACAGCCCAGCCGCGCTGTGATGATAAAATGGGTATGGTAGAGCAGTGAAACGCTAAACTGTGCAGTACATGGGGTTTCAGGACTGGGACTGAACTACACTGGCTTGGAACAAATTCACCCTCAGGTGCCCAAAATCACACAGGCTGCACTAATGTCTGGAAAACGTCTAATACATATTAGATGAGCTCTGAGCCTACAAGATTTAGGGGGAAAATGAGACTGAGCACTCTCAGTGTTGTATAATAAATGGCCTTGTCTTTCTGAGTAGCCCAAAAAAAAGTAGTTATAAACTCCAGCAGATGAACTGAAACGTTCACGAGCAGACGTGGAAGTGTTCGCGTCTGTACTCAGAAAAGTTAAGTACAACTCATAACAGACATAAGAATGCTTATGAATTATTCGCCAGACATTCCAGCTGTGTGACAGAATGATGCAGATCTATACCTATTAATATTCCATATCTGCAATATTCTACTTTACTTTCATTTGTAATAATATATATATATATATATATATAATATATATATATAATATTATATATATAATATTATATATATATATATATATATATATATATATATATAATATTACATACATAGATTTCTAGCTATGTGACAGCAATATGTCTGCATGTTAATATTGATATATATTGATAAATGTTGCCTATATATATATATAAATCTTATGGAATATATATATATATATATATATATATATATATATATATATATATGTATATACACACATAGCTTTCTAGCAATATGTCTGCATGTTGATATATATATATTAATTGAAGTACAAATGAAAGTAAAGTAGATATGGCTGATATTGATATATCATGCCCGCCCCTGTTCTGTCATGTCTGCCTCTGTTTAGTGTTGCCATGTTTGTGTCTTGTCTGTCCTAGCCACACCTGTCCATTAGTGTTTCCACCAGTGTCTTCTTTGTAACCATGCCCCCTTGTTACTCCCAGGTGTTCCTCATTATCCTCTGTATAAGTACCCCATCCTTTGTCTGGTCTTGTGCGCATGAAAATGTGCATGATCCGGCATTTGTGCTCGCGCTTGTTTATGGTTTGTAGGCTTGGCCTGCCTCTATAGTTTGAGTGCCTATGTTTGCTTTTCCTGTTTGTTCTGTTTCTGTTTATTTCTGGTTTCATATCAAAGTGTTTGGTTTGTATCGTGTTCTGTTTGTTTTCCTTTATTAAATATCCTGCGAGTACATCCGCCTCTGTCTCCAAGCATGTCAAACCGTGACAATATATGACATCGTTTGTTCAATATGTATCAATGTCTATGTGCAGAGATGTGCATACTTTCTGCCACATAGCTAAAATGTTATATATATATATATATATATATATATATATATATATATATATATATATATATATATATATATATATATATTATAATGCTTGAAATTCCAAATAATTACATAATAAATGGTGCAAAAAAAACCCACAGGATTTCAGACTACAGTGATGGTGAAGGAACCGAGGTCCCCATGACACAATTATAGCCATATTATTGCTATTAAAACCCTCCAGTGATTCTGAGATGTGTCTTCCAGGTTTTATATGTAATATTCATTATGATTTTAGAACCATAGGAAGACCTTCTTCCTCAATCACGTAATCATAACTTTCTGCAAGGGAGCCTTTAGAGGCACAAAGCTCTTCAGACATATACACAACATACATGTCTACCTGGAATGAGTTATGATATGACATAAAATACATGAAGAAATTAATGGTGATATATGGAGACTATATCTGACGCTCTGAGTGGCAGGCCATTCATTTCTACTACCGAACTGCACTACAGGTTTTTTGAGTGGACTCTAAGGTCACCATGCCCAGTGTAAGGGCCAGATGGGCAGAAAGCCCCCAGCACCTGCATTCTCTGGAGTGATGGAGCACCATCAATAGCTTTAGAATGAGCTTTAAAAGTATATGTGATCTACCAGACCGCATGAATGCTCTTGTGTGGCTGAATTCAGTCAAATCATTCTCACAGCAATGTTCCAACATCTAGTGTGAAGACTTCTCGGGGGTGGGGGGGGGAGGGGGGAAGAGGGTGTGGGTGGGGGGGGTAGAGGCCGTTAATGCAGCAATACATGGGCCAACTTCCTACTATAGCCCTTTTATACTGAGTCACTCCTTCCAGCCAATGGTGTGCGGGAGGGGGCGGGGCCAGCGCGTTTGTCCCGCCCTCTGCGGAACTGGCGGTCAGGTGATGAGTGTTGTGGGAAACATGAGGGGAGTCAGTGGGGCGCTTTACACACTGCTGCTGATTTCGCCCTGTAGTCTTTTCTGCTCGGGCGAAAACTACTTTATAGACGACCAGGCTGGATTAGGAAGGACATTTGATGGAATCGGTGGTTTAAGTGGCGGAGGGGTGAGTGTGTGTGTGTGTGTGTGTGTGTGTGTGTGTGAGAGAGAGAGACTGCGTGTGGTCAAGTCAGCTGCTAGTCTACAGTGCGCATGTGCAGACTGTATGAAGTTTTTTTCATTAATTAAAATATTTTTTTAAAATATGATTATTGGGATAAATCCTCGTGTAAGTGGCCTTTATTACATTACCTTCCTAATTCTGCGTGCTCTTCTCGTTCAGGGCAGGTTCTAGTTGACTAGTTAGATGAGCAGACTGTATTTCTTAAATTAAGGACTGAGAAATCCTGCTTTGTGAACACCCCCCCCCCCTCCTCCTTATCTTGCCCTCAACCCTCCCATCCTCATCCCCTCCCAATCTCACCCCTCAACCCCCCCAATCCTCATCCCCTCCCATCTTCACTCCCCCAATCTTCTTCCCCCTCAATCCTCATCCCCTCCCATCTTCACTCCCCCAATCTTCTTCCCCCTCAATCCTCATCTCCCCGTCCTCATCCCTCAAACCTCATCTCCCCCTCAAGCCTCAATCCCTCAATCCCCACCCCCCCAATGCTCATCCTCTCCCCTCCTCACCCCCAATGCTCATCCCGCCTCCTCATCGCTCACTCCTCATCTCCCCCTCAATTCTTCAAATATCAAAATTAGGCACGATACATGTGCCACTTTCTCGGGTCGGGGCAGACTAGGTTCTTGTTTCTTGGCAGTTGTATTTAGGGCTGCACCGATCCGATACTATGATCCGATATCGGCCCTGATACTAACAAAATTAGCTGCATCGGGTATCGGATAATTAGTCTGATCCAGGGGACCGATCCATTCACTGAACCTGATTCTCGCACTGTCGGTATTCTAGGCTTCATAACCCAGGATCAGAAAAGCCTACAGACATCATTCACAGATTATAGCAAACTGCAATACCCCCCTATCTGACCGGCGTGGCCCCCTCGACCTGCCATCAACTATCAGCGAGTTATTCAGACCATCTTAAAATAGGAGGAGATGAAGGGAGGAGCTGCTAGCTCCACTTTAGTCTCATAGAGTTTGTATTTCAGCAGTTATTCAGTTATTCAGTTTTAGTGACAAATAAATTGATTACGTCAATCCGGATGCCTTCAGTCTCTCCCAGATGGTCAGGTTTATGGTTTATTAATTGAACCTCGATATTGGATCGATATCAGGTATCAACCGATACGCAAAGGTCATGTATCGGTATCTGTTTCGGAACAGAAAACGATGAATCTGTGCATTCCTAGTTCTAATCCTCCCCAAGCCAGTGGTCCTCAGACCTGGGTCTGGCATAGCCCTGCACTTCACACCACCATGTCCATCTTTGTGAACTCGCTTCATTTAAATTCATGAGAGTTTTGTTAATTAGCTGATGAGTTGAATCAAGGGATCGAGCAGGAAAATGCTGTAATGGTGCACTGTGGGGGTTTCAGGAACGTAATTGAGAAACACTGCTCCAGGGCAAATGGCCATGTCTAATGTGTCGTATTTGCTTCCTGTACTCCCAGGCGACGTCCCGTCTGCTCGTCAACTACGCTGAGCCGTACAGGAGTCAGATTCTGGATTACCTTTTTAAGGTAAACTCATGCAACTGTTCGTGATCAGGGAAAATGGTACCAGTACATGACAAATTAAGTGTACGCTTCTCCTTAACGTTTATTCTAGCCCAACTTTGGAGCTTCTTTGCAAATCTTGAAGGTTGAAATTGGAGGAGATGCACAGACAACAGGTACATTTCCAAGTATCTCGCATATAATGCAGATCAGATCACATAGTCTCGTCATTCAAGGAGGGGATCACATGATTACTAATCACTACATAGAGGGCATCGAATTACTGTACAGCTCTACCCTGTTGGATCTGTTTTGCTGCAGATGGTACAGAGCCGTCCCACATGCACTATCAGGATGATGAGAACTACTTCCGAGGATATGAGTGGTGGCTGATGAGAGAGGCTAAGAAGAGGAACCCAAACATCACACTTATAGGTATATTTTATTTAGATCCCAACATACAGCTCTAGAGAGAGAGATGCCGCTGTATTGATTGCTGTAACCTGTTTATACCACCAGATTAGGGGTGTAATGATGCACAGTGCTTGAGTGCAGTATGGATTTTGTGTTTTGCACCTTAATATGATGGATTTTTTTATATAAGATAATTAAATGTTTTTTATTAGGTTTATTTGGACAAAATAGAAAAATAAATCTAACATAAATAAATGTAGTCTAATTATGTAGTACTTTCTGTTTTTTATGTTTATGAGAATATCTTGACATTTAAATGTTGTTATTTTAATTTAGCCTTGATTAATTGCATGTCAGAGACTGTTTTATACAGTTTGTTTTTATTTTAAGCATTATTTCTCAAAATTATCTGCTACTGGAATCAAACACTGTTAAATAACATTACTCACATAATGTCATTAAAAGTACAGTTGTCTATAAATATAAATATATAAATACTTTTATATTTATATATGTATTTCATTTTCTGTTATTAACTTTGGTATTTATATTCATATTTATTTTTTTAATGTTAGTCTTTATATTTATTTATATAGTGTATATTTATTTATAATACTTTTTTTTTGGTACTTTTTATACTTTTGTATAAAAATACAACTATCAAAACAAGACCCCAAAAAAACCCTAAAAAGTACTATAAGTATGCATAATTATGTTTTTTTTTTTTTTAATTTATTTTTTTTTTTTTTTAGGGGGTGTAGATATGTTACTAAACATATGGTAGTTATAAATAATGACAAAATAGTTCATTTTATTATTGTTTATTATTATTATTGTTGTTGTTGTTGTTGTTGTTAACACACCCCAGCACTAGCAATGGTCCCAACATTAGGGGGGTAAGGACTTAAAATACTCCTCCTATACATGTGAAGCCAGACTGTGACATCGCCAGGTGCCCAGCTCCACCACACAAGCTAACAGACGCCAACATAGCTTTAAGAGTGATGGGGAGAGAAGGGGAGCAAGAGCGTCGTCTACCCACCTGGTGAGAGCCTGGCCAGTCGTGCTCTCTCAGACTCCGGCCACTGATGGCAAAGCCAGTATCGAACTTGTACCCCCTTAGTGTTAGACCGCTGTTTCACAGCGTAAGAGAATCTAAACATGTCCAATCCACTGCCTGTATTGGCTTCCAGTCTCCGTCCTGAGTGTGAGTTTAATATGAATGTGTATTGTAGGACCACAACAATGAAAGCACCATCATTCATTTCATATTTTAATATTTGTGTCCTCCAGGTTTGCCGTGGGCCTTTCCAGGATGGATAGGGCGTGGAAAGAATTGGCCCTATGACTCTCCTGATATTACAGTTTCTTATGTTGTGTCCTGGATTATTGGAGCAAAACAGTACCATGACCTGGACATCGATTATGTTGGAGTAATTCTTATTTCTTATAGTAATACAGTGATCTAAAATTTAAATAAAGTATTATTATTATTACTAATTATTACTATTGTCACATTACTATTTTACACAGATATGGAATGAAAGGAATTTTGACATCAAATATATAAAGGTAGGATTTTCATATTTTATATAGAGTTTTCAGATTGTGCATGTGTGTGTGTGTGTGTTTGGTTTTAGTGTATGTGTGGAATTCTGTGTTTATTGTACAGTGTGTTACAGTAGGTTGGATTTGCTTTGAGAGTAGGCGTCTGTACCAGCCTCAGAGGAAGTTAAGATCTCACAGGTTTTTTACACAGATGTGGGCGTCTTTGCTGATGTTGAGAAACGCTGATGTTGAGAAACGCATCAGAGGAAGTTTCACTTGTGTTTCCCTGAACCTCAGAGCTCATGCTGAGTTAATAAGGCAGCTTAAGGACAGCAGTGGGCTTAATCTGGAGCTAGTCCGATAATCAGCCTAGAATCAGTGATGCTCAATAATCTAACTGTGAACATTTAAGCCTAAAATTCAAAAATTCCCTTTTTGTGATAAATTGAGTGTGCAAGAGTCCTGTGCATTTTCATAACCAAGCTGTCCATATGTTTGTGGACACCCCTTCTAATGAATGCAATAAGCATAAAAAGTGAATGACCCTTCGTAAACAGTCTAGAAATACAGCCCATGCTCGGAGCGATTTGGCCCTCAGTTGCCCACAGTTCTCTGCCCCCATACAACACAGGAAAAAAAAAGGGGGGGGGCAGTGCTACAGAAATGGTGTAAAAATGTAGCTGAAACTTAAGAGTTCATTAAACCTCTTAAAAATTTAAATTTAAAAAAGTACAAATTTCACACCGGTGGCGTCACCACACAGTTGGGAAGGAGTTTTCATAAGGACCCACCCTACTGGTACTCAGCTCTTGTCTAGGACCTGTAGAGAGATACTGCCAAAAGAATAGGACTATCTGGAGCAGATAAACATGAACCTATTGGCACCAGACATAATACCAGGCGTGGGCTAGTAGAGGGGTATAAAGCCCCCCAGCATTGAGCTGTGGAGCAGTGGAAGAACTGTGTTCTCTGGTGTGTATGTATATATATATATATATATATATATGTGTGTGTGTGTATGTATATGTGTATGTATAATGTAATATATAATATGTAAATTAAGTGCCATGTGGTTTCTAGTTTAATTTACAGTATATTGCACGCATCACACTCAATCCCATATATTCTTTCAGCAAAAGACATCAGAGGAAATGTCCTGAATGTCATTTTCCCCCTCCTGTGCTGTTCCGGAGCACATTCGTCCTGTCATTTAGCTCTTCTAGACATGGGTCAGAAAATGCTACAGAAAATAACGCTATTAGGTTGTTTCACTGCAGACAACAGCCTTCACAGCATTTCAGTCTAATGCTCTTCCCCTCTCATCTCTGCTGTGTGCTGATAGCTCCTGCGATACACTCTGGATAAGTCTGGCTTGGAGAGGGTCAAAATCATCGCCAGTGACAACCTCTGGGAGCCAATAAGCACCTCTGTGCTGCGGGACAGAGAGCTCGGAGAGGCTGTGGATGTGCTGGGGTAGGACGCACTGCTCTCTGATTACACCTCGCTCTACACTGTCCTCTCAGCGGCTGTGGAATGGAGTAATAGGCTGTGTGTTACAGTGGTTTTATCACAGTTAAGGGATGCTGCTAGGCACAAAGTGGATGAAATACTATATGATTTATTACAATTTTAGCAATTCCAATTCAGTATTGTTTAATTTCAGTAAACAATCCTCTGTTTGTTAGCAGTAGGGTGTAGTTGCCAAACTACCTTGAAGAGCACAGATATTTTTAACTTCATGAATTGTTGTAATATATAATACAATGAATAAGCAGCTGTCCCAATACTTCTGTCCGTATATTTTTTTTCTCTTAAAATCAAATAAATAAATAAATAAATAGAGCGACTCCTGCTTTTGTTGGAGTAACTGTCTCTACTGTCCAGGGGGAAAAGGCTTTCTACTAGATTTCTAGCATTGCGGTGAGAATTTGACTGCATTCAGCCACAAAATAAGCAACAATTTAGCAATAACTTAAAAATATATATACATGGAGAAAAAATAGAAAAAAAGAAATGAAGAATGGGAGTGTGTAGATGTAGATGGAGATGAGAAAGAGGTGATTTTGCAACCCAGCACTGTGCAGTAAAGACATTAGAACAGTGAAGATTATTATTATGTATGAATATACAGGCCCTTTAACTATAGACACATACATACACACACAGTATTACCCGTAGACTACAGCAGAGCAGAGGATTCAGCAGTGCCAGGATCAGAAACCATTTCGAAAATTCTTTGAAACTTCAAGGCTTGAAATGTCTGTGAACTTCCTTGCAGGGCTCACTATCCGGGAACCACAACATTACCTACAGCTCTGAAGACAGGGAAGCAGCTGTGGTCCTCTGAAGACTATAGCACCTTCAACGATGATGTGGGAGGAGGCTGCTGGGCACGAATTCTCAACCAGAACTACGTGAATGGCCAGATGTCTGCGTATGCTTAAGAGCTTTTTCTTTAATTTGAGACCGGAACAGCAGTCGGTTTGGCTGTGTGATGCAGGAGCATGTGAATTAATGTGCTGTTTTAATGCATGGCTGCATTAAATACTTTATAAACATTTAATTATTTATTTTTTTATTTTTTTTTAAAGCACTATTTCCTGGAACTTGGTCGCCAGTTACTATCAGGACCTTCCGTTTGGAAGAGATGGGCTGATGACCGCTCAGGAGCCATGGAGCGGCAATTATGTAGTGGAGTCCCCTATTTGGATAACTGGTAATTCAGTCATGCATGTATTTGACACATTTCTGACTGAAATAGTGATTATTTCTGTAGTCCGATCAATAATCAGCTATTATTGATTAGTCGAACT
The DNA here is from genome assembly GCF_030463535.1 of Salminus brasiliensis. Classification (NCBI taxonomy): domain Eukaryota; kingdom Metazoa; phylum Chordata; class Actinopteri; order Characiformes; family Bryconidae; genus Salminus; species Salminus brasiliensis. Next base: position 4,199,840 of record NC_132887.1, read on the forward strand.
GTGTATTCTCACAGTTCCACCAAGCTCCACCTTTCTGACCTTCCTGTAGCGGGGTGGAGAGTATCTGTCCGAATGACAGGGTGGATGATATAGGGTATCATACAGTCTTTGCTATTATATCCACAGTACTGTGCACAGTCATCAGGTTAAAGGAGCGTTAAGCAAGAAATGGCAGCCCTATCACAATATTTAAAGACATTTTTGTACAATATGCGATATTTGTCACAATATTTTGTTATGTAGACAAAATGCACCAATAGCATAATAAAAAAAAAAACTGTCCAAATACTTTCCCATTCTGAGTACCATGATTTTTATTTCTGTTTTTTACTTAAAATGTGATTAACAATGCACTCATAAAAGTGTACCACAATAACACAATTTATCACAACATGATATAATATCTTCATATTGGCCAGCTCTAATTCATGCTTTGATCCACCAGTAAGGGACAGGCTTTTCATGTGCATTTGTGGACAAGCTGAGAGATTGTCCACAATAGATTGCCCTGTTACAGTCTGCAGAGTGTCAAAATAATTCTTAAGCTGCTGTTTTTAGAGTAAAGTGCTACATAATGTTGCTTTACCTAAATCTCACTGTAATATCAGGGGTTTGAGTGTTCAGAGCTCCTCCTTTACCTTCAACCCAGCTCCCATTCTGTTCAGGAGACTTACCCTCAGTGTTTCTGCAGGAGATTTTTTTCACCTCCAAACTTCAGTCAGAGCATTTTCTGCTTCTCACCATCCAAATCCTCCCAGGCACATTCAACGATGTTGAGGTCTGGACTCTGGGGTGGCCATGGCCAATGGTTCAGAGAGCAGCAGGAGCTTCGGCAGTTTGATTGGTCTCAGTTAAGAGCTTCTTGATTAGCTCCCCAGTCTCTGAGATTGTCCAGTCGTCTTCCCACAGTGGAAGGATGAACACCTTAGATCTGAAGCAAATCTGGAGCTTGGTTGAGATGAAAAAGACGAAAGCCAGGTTTTGCACAGTTGTTAGAAGTTACTTTTTTCTTTATACTGTATATTTTAGTGTTATTTATGTATTGAAGGGGGGGCTCAGACTTTTGCACAGTCCTGTTTATAATAAATTGACTCTCTCTCTCAATCTCAATACCCCCCCCCCTCTCTCTCTCTCTCTCTCTCTCTCTCTGTCTCTCTCTGTCTCAATATCCCTCTCTCTCTCTCTCTCGTCTGCCAGCCCACACCACACAGTTCACTCAGCCCGGCTGGACTTACCTGAAGACGGTAGGCCACCTGACTCACGGGGGGAGTTATGTTGCTTTGACTGACCAGAAGGGAAACCTATCCCTAGTGATTGAAACCATGGTAAGATTTTCTCAGCAGTGATCATCAGCAGTCGGTGTAGCTGACGGTAGCCGTCCCCTGTGTTCACTCACTTCAGACCTGCTTGTTCTTTTTCAGACTCATGACCACTCCGTGTGTATACGGCCTCCTTTGCTTCCCTTTACCGTCGTGGCCCAGAAAGCCGCCTTCAGTCTGAAGGGATCTTTTGTAAGTGTTGCTGAGGTTAGGACTGCTCTGCAGGGCCGGTACTTGTTTTCTATGGTGCCGAAGCTACCGAAACCAAAAATGTCCAAAATTCACATATTCCACATTGAAATCCCCTGCTTTGCTGTTTCTGCCGTTTCTGAGCAATAGAGAGGGACTAGGGCTGAACGTCTGTAATGAACCAAGATAGGAGATGGAGGGGGAAGAGGTGATGACTTTAGGATCACCTCTGAGATATAAATAATATATTTTAATTTAAATACTTTTATACTATATAATATTTTATACTATATTTTATACTATTATAAAGAATGTATTGTATATTATATATAATCAATATATTATAAATAATATTGATTATAAATATCCATGTCAGTCTAATCAATACAAACTCTACAAAATGACTGAAATTCTCAGCTCAAAAACACTCTAATGGTCCATTTCTGACACGATTTATGAGATGTAAACTGTTTTTGGATTCTTTACAAGGAAACACATTTTTGTAACAAATTAAACTGAAAAAATAAACTAAAACTTTAAGGTGTGAAGTAGCAGAATTAAACAAATCTGTTAATTTTATTGTTTTTATTTTTGGTTGTGGTATTAAAATTGGTATCGAGAATCAAACCGAGAACCGACTGCCAAATGTATGGTATTGTGACCTTGCTACTCTGCAGTTAATGATCATTTCAGACCCACATATTTAACAGAGTTCTGTATGTTTTTTACAGGCCTCCATCAGCGAGCTGCAGGTGTGGCATTCCAAGTTTGATTTCAAAACAAAAAAGCCAGTCTTATTCCAGAAACTCAGTCCCGTAAAGGTATGTTTCTCTGGTGTCAGTAATTACATAATAAAGTGCAACAGCAGATTCTCTTTATAGAACCTCTTAAAGTGAATCTTTAATTATTCAGAGCGAACAAGAAATAGTTGGTGTATTGGGGAACATTAATTATACTTATCCTTATACTTAGATCCCTAGATTCACTAGATTCTCTGGATTCATTAGATCTCTAGATTCACTAGATCCTCTGGATTCATTAGATCCCTAGGTTCACTAGATTCTCTGGATTCATTAGATCCCTAGGTTCACTAGATTCTCTGGATTCACTAGATTCATTAGATCTCTAGATTCACTAGATCCTCTGGATTCATTAGATCCCTAGGTTCACTAGATTCTCTGGATTCACTGGATTCATTAGATCCGTAGATTCACTAGATTCTCTGGATTCATTAGGAATTTGACAATTGTATTTTGCTCTGTAAGCTTGAGACAGGCAGTATGAGGATATATATATATATATATATATTAGTTACCTTCACAGTAAGTTTATTGTAGCATATTATAAGAACATAGCGTCACTATATCACAAAAACCTTAAATCTCCAGTATCTCCATTTTTCACTTTTTTTTTTTAAATAATGTGAACCTGGCAATTGACCAATGCTGCAAAATGGCATTTTTACACTGACTTCCATAAATATGTGGTTTGTGTTTCTATATGGAGATAACATGCATGTCAGTGAGAGTGTCTACCTGTAATTAACTCTATATACCATTAGAATAAAGTCAAAGTAAACATAGTCAGTAGTCAGTGAGAGTGGCTACCTGTAAAACTCTATATAAAATTAGAATTTGTGTATGGAGAGATGACTTAGTGTATCCATATGATCATTTATAGGTGTCTAATGGCTCTTTCACCTTGGACCTTGACGTTGATGAAGTTTACACAGTGACCACCATCACCACAGGCCTGAAAGGGACTTATCCCGCGCCTCCTCCATCCGCTCCCTTCCCTAAAACGTATACAGATGATTTCAACGTTAGTAAGTGTCGATCTTTCCATGTTCGCTTGTTTGGATTTTGCATAGAAACTCACACGATCTCAAGTTCTCAGCTCTAATTGCATCATTTTTATTTATTTATTTTTCTCCTGAAAGAAAACCCCTACTTCTCAGAGGCTCCAGACTTTGCTGATCAGACTGGTGTATTTGAATACTTCACCAACCTGACAGATCCAGGCCCTCATGTTTACACACTGCGGCAGGTGGTCACTGAGCGGCCTGTTACTTGGGTAGCGGATGCCGATCAAACGGTCAGCGTCATCGGGGATTATAACTGGTGTGTACTGAGAGCTTTGAGCTGTTCTGTGATTGCACTGAAGATCCTGCTTTACTGAGTCGCCTTGTTTGGACTGTTGAGGAAGGATAATCCTTAAATTGTCCCTGAATATGTGTGTCCCCTTAGATGACTTCCACAAAGTAGTTATCTTTGTTACCTTCCTTGAATTACATCCCAAACACTGTTCAGATGCAGTTACTGTAATTATGAAGGAATAGAAAGAGCAAAATCTGACCAATAGCAGAATCAATTCATCAGAAGTCAGAAGAAAATATTGATATATTGAAGTTTGCGATATTAGGATTTGCAATACTGTATCAATTCTCCAAAACACAATATTGATTTTAATAAATAGCTTAGATGTGAAGATGTGAAGGCAGACAGTGGTTCATTTAGTGTGTTTAAACCTCGGCCACTAGAGGGCAGTGCTGTAATGCTCTCAGATCCTGCTTTTCTGATTGGATAAAAAAGTTAACCTTTCTTTTACTCAGATTTCAAGCATATGATCAAGTGTGGTTTTTTTTTTATACTAATTATAATACTAATTATAAAATTAATACTATTAAAAGCACATAATAGGATCATCATTGAAAAATCAATAATCATTGAATTATTTGATGTAAAAATGCCCAAAAACATTATTTATTTATTGCACATTATTTAGAGCAGCTTAGTCTGTTATTAGTGATGATTAGAACCTATAGCACCTGAAATGCCCCTTATACAACATGCAGCTGGACCGAACACTGATAAACTGAACTCCTGTATGGACATAATACTTACTGACACAGTAGAGATTTTGCAACAGATGTACCATGAATAGAGATATTTCATGCTTTTTAGTCTTTGTATTCATGATGAGGAGAACCTCACTCACTAGAATATGGACCACACTTTGATGTATTTGTGATTATTCTTTTTTTTTTTAACTAGTAGACTCATATACAGCAAAAATCTGCCCTGATCTGGAACTGAAATGCACAAAAGAGATGCCACTTATACACTAATTACATGTTATGTGATCTTATATGATAATTGATGCTCAATAATGTGCATCACAGGGTGGTAACAAGGTGTTTTTTGAGCATTATTACAAATAATGCAATTATGTGTGATTGTCACATAACAGACCTCCTATTATGTGCTAATAGAGGTTCTAATGAATACAGCTTAAAGTATAGAGAATAAGCCATTTCCATTATTAAGCCAGGCTTTAATAAACCCTGAATGTGTGTTTGTTTTCTAATAGCACCAGTTCTGCAGTATTTCAGACCCTGCTCCAAATCAAACACTTAGGCCCCCTTCAATTCCCCCCCTCCCCACAAGGACCCTTGGTATTCAGTTCCACGATTCCCACAGTGAGCTGATGCTGTACGTCCGACCCAGCAGTTAGAATAATACACGCTGGAGGAGCATTTGTGTGACCCGGTAGTCTTTCTATCAAAGACCAGCTCATGATTTACTGAAACACTTCTTTTTTTTTGCAGGCAGAATGTGACCGTGTCGTGTGACGTGTTTATGGAGAAGGAAAACAGCGGAGGTGTGTTTGTGGCAGCGAGAGTGGATAAAGGAGGAGGTTCGGTCCGGAGTGCCAGAGGAATCTTCTTCTGGGTGTTTGCAGACGGCACATACAGAGTCACCAGCGATCTGAGTAAGCATCGGACAGTGAGGTGGTTTTGGGAGGTTTCTATAAGGCGGGCTGTGTGACATAAGGTTTTAAGCTACACTAAACTGTGGGAAATCATTAAAGATGCCATAGAATGCATTTATTTAGCATTTATGAATTATTATTCATTTGTAGGGTGTAAATATAAAAAGTCAGGACTGTGATGTAATAGTTTGGCTCGTTTTACAGCTCAGTTTTGGTTGTTCCGGTTGTGTTTTGAGCTTCTTGGCACTATCATGCAATAACTCTCATTATTCTACTATACTTAGATAAACACAGTTTTCTGGGCCCCTATAACTGATATTTCTCTGAAGAAGTTCCTCTCTCAGTCTTACATTTTCTTTAATATCTATTATAAATATTAGAATTGTAATATTACACTGTTTTGCTCCTGTTAACCAAAACATCCCCAATCTGCCAAGACATATGTGGTGTCTGAAATGAGGGTCAGGTACACTTAAAAAGAGCTTATCCTGCTTTTGCTGGAGTAACTGTCACTAACACTCTCACAGTGATACCCTGGACAGTTGTGAGGTCAGGATATTGGATGATTACTACTCTACCTACAAATGTATTGGATGGAGCTCCACCATCCATCATTCCAGAGGACACAGTTCTTCCACTGCTCCACAGCTCCTCAATGCTGGGGGGCTTTAAACCCATCTAGCCCACGCCTGGCATTTGGCAGCATGGTACCAATAGGTACATGATGTTTATCTGCTCCAGAGAGTCCTATTCTATTGGCAGTACTTCTTCTCTACAGGACAAGACAAGCAATGGGTGCAACTTAAAGTAGCTGGATGTGTTCATTAGAAGAGGTGTCTACAAACATTTGGACACGGGGTGTATATATAAGTTCAGTAGTTGTTAGAACCTAGGCTTTTTAACTCTGGGACGGTGGGCAGCGGGGGGCCGGAGTGCAGCACAGATTTCGAGGATCTGACTTAAGGAACAGAAGTCTGTGTACAAGAAAGTCAATATTTCTAATCCCCTTAAATAAGAACTGTGTTTTTACTCTGGAATGCAGTGAGTACTTTGTGCTGAGCCTGCTGGCTTAATCATTACTTCTGATCTGATAGGTAGGAGGAGTGTTCTGGCCGAGGGACGGTCAGGAACCAGGGCGAAGACCTGGCACACACTCAAGCTGTCTGTGAAGGTTTGTGGAACTGGGTCATGCTCGGTGGCTGTCGGTGGGGGTTAACTGACAAACCGGTGCTTCTAGATGTGGTTTATAAGTATTGTGGTTAAATAAGTATAATGATTAGGGCACATCTGTCGCTGTGCCAAAAAAAACCCCAAAAAACTTGTATCTCCAAAAGGTCAACTTTACATAAAGGTCAGAGGAAAAGATTCAATTCCAAGACATTTAGGAGGTTCATTGGTTCATTTGTCATAAAAAACAATTGACAGATTCACAATATACAGTCCAATCAAAAGTTTGGACACACCTGGTTGAATGTGCGCTGATCATCATCTTAAAAACAGCTGGTTTTAAGAAAAAGGACACTGGGGACACACAAGTGTCCACCATAGTTAGGATGTTGTGGCTGGAGGAGGAATTTCAAGTCGGCCTAAGTTGTAGGACCATGGCTGTGTGTGTGTGTGTGTGTGTGTGTGTGTGTGTGTGTGTGTGTGTGTGTGTGTGTGTGTGTGTGTGTGTGTGTGTGTGTGTGTGTGTGTGTGTGTGTGTGCGCAGCTACAGTATGACATTGTACATAATACATAATGACATAATACACACACCTTTTCTCATTCAGTAAAGTTCAATAAGTAGCCTTAATAGCCTACAGTATATGACCCAATCAGCTCCTTTCAGTTTAACCTACAACTTAGGCCTATTTAAAATCCACATGCCATGATATCCTAGCTATGATGCATACCCGTGTGTCCGCAGTGTCCTCTTTTTTTATGACAATAAAAATATGGTCAATCTAGCATTCAAACCAGATTATCAGCACACACTCAACCAGGTTTGTCAAAACTGAGTGACTGGTACTGTTCATATGTTAGCGTAGTTATCTGAACAACAAGAAAATAAAAAAAACAAAGAAATTCATGATTGATTGTGAGATAATTTAGTATTTTTACATATGTATTATTTTTCTATGTGGATATTCCACTGCTGTCTAAAACTAATGAAAGAAATGGAACTAAAATGCCAGTCTTCTCCCCTCCTGATCATCTCTTATTACTGTTCTCTGTGGAAACCATATAGTGATCAAAACTAAGCATCATATATATATATATATATACTTGTTACAAAAATGGGTTCCTAATACTTGGTTCTCTTTTTTTCAGGGTAAATTTGCCTCTGGGGAGCTGAATGGCTATCTGCTGTGGAAGAGCGATGTAGTTTTGGTGCCAAAAAATGGATGGGCGGCTGTCGGCACAAGCTCATTTGAGCTGGCTCAGTTTGATAACTTTGCTGTACAGGCAGAGTAACCTTCCCTTTCCTGAGTTTCAGTTCTGGCTTTTATGGCAGAACTGTGGTCTGTAAATTAATACGATGCTCAGGTTTCTTAAAAGCTTTCTAAAACAAAACTTGAAATAATAATAATAATAATTATTATTATTATGATTATTATTATTAGAGATTCTACCATAACCAAGTTGCAATGTGAAATAGTAAAATGCACTGGATTTGGGGTGTGGGTGTGTGAGTGTAATAGTAGTAGTAGCAGTAATAGTATTGTTATTAGTACAAGAAGCATTAATATAGGGAATGGATGCAACACTGGAACACGCCCCCTTCAGTCGAACTGCGTGGCAACACTGCTTCCCATTTATTCGGGAAAACGACCAAACTGGGAATTAACCACATGATATATCCAAATTGCCAAAGAACCAACACTCCATGGACATCGATGTGTAGACAGGAACGTCCAGCTAACCAAAGCTCAAATCCTCTTATCCGAGAGCACGGTCGAGGGAACGGTCTTTAGTACACTGACTCATCCAGGTTTGCTTGCTTTCCCTCTTACTTACTAATTTCACAACTACAGTGGGCTTGTTTTTTCCCCACCTGTTTTCAGAGCGTGACTTTATTGAACAGTGAGCTCCCACACGTTGTAGGGCCTGGATTCCTGTCATTGCAGCAAATCCATTAGCTTCTCTTCTTTTTAGCTTTCAGCAGCCTGTAAGAGGAGAGCTCTGAACTCTTGCAAAATCTGTTTGTCCAGTCAGCCGCACAGCAGCTCCTTCCTGTTTTTAGGTGATCCGGCAGCCGTGCGCCGCACAGCTTGATTAAGACCGTGTCTCGCAGTGACTCCAGCCTCCTGTGATGTCACATGCATGACCTCTATTATTGCTGATTGAGGCTTTAAATCAGGTGTGTTAAAGATTGAAGAGTAAAACAATAATCTGGAGTTTCAGAATCCGTCATAAAGCCCTATCCTTTCTACAAGTACTGCACTGTGTCTACCTTTGAGAGATGAGCCCTCTGTCACTACGTCCCAGTTCTGTGATTTGTGTGCGTACGACTGCTCCTAATAATCCTCCATAAAAATAAGAAAACGCCAGCCTGGCGTGTGTGTGTGTGTGTGTGTGTGTGTGTGTGTATGCATATCTCAACTTAAAATTTTAAACGTAATGCAGTCATTAGAAGGGGTGTCCACAAATATTTGGACATAGTGTATCTCTCCATAAACTACACTTTACTGTACTGTAATTATTGTTGATATCTTATCAATTATTAATACCAAATATGCAGAAATTACAGATATCAACCTAATAATTGTGCCTGAAGTGCTTGAATATAGTGAAGTAATTCTAGTTAATTTATATTTTTTATTTTTACTTTTTCTAAACTACAATGCTCACAAGTATTACCAACCAGCCACCAGTTTTAATTAATATTTAATATTTAATCTCAATCTTTTTTCTTTTTTTTTTATAGAAATGGTCTATCACTGATTATTGTCCACACTGTAATGACTTGACAAGCTGCTTTTGAATAAATAAAAAAATATTTTCACATAAACAAACCCCTTCCGTGCCTCTTCATTTCCACAGCATGTCTGGCACTTGAGCAGACACTCTGACCCAGTGAAGAAGTCGAGTGTAGCTCCTAGGGGTGTAGCGTCACCCAGGAAGGGGATCGAACCCCAGTGTCTCACATGAATGGTCACAGTGTTCCCAATTACACTGTACCAACCACTAATGCTGGTGTGTGTACAGCACCCATGCTACCAGTTTGGTCCCCAACACACACTTCTCTGGTCTCCAGCAATCAATTCCTCCTCCTCTTTATTACATCTTCCACCAGAAGCCTCCCAAATAACCCACAGTGCAGGCTGGATCAAGCTGGAGCAGCACTGACCAATGCTGCAGTCTTTGCTGCCCCCTTCTGGAGGAATGTTGTCACTGCACTATTGAACACTTTGCATTGGCCTGGTTACACTGCATGCATCATGTAGTCATTTTAACACTACTGGGGGAAACTCTACACCTAGAAGACTTTACCTTAGACCTTAGTCCCAGCTATCTAGAACCCTACAGCTTATCATTTCTTAACCATAGTGACTGCAAATGACACAGGCTGACTTATTCTGAAGGGTCGAGCTTTTTAACTCTTTAAAATCTCATTAAACTCTGGAAAAGGACTGAAATTGGGATGTAAATCTAACAGCTGGATGGAGACAAGCCATATGATCTGTTAAACCACAAGGTCAAAAGGACAAAAGTATTGGGACACCTGCTCATTCATTGTTTCTTCTAAAATCAAGGTGTTAAAAAAAGAGTTGATCCTGCTTTTGCTGGCGTAGTTGTCTCTACTGATCAGGGAAGAAGGCTTTCTACTAGATTTTGGAGGAGCATTGCTGTGAGGATTTGATTGCATTCAGCGACAAGAGCGTTAGTGAGATAAGGATGCTGAATAATGACCTCCCCACATCATCCCAAAAGTATTGGATGGAGCACCACCAGCCATCATTCCAGAGAACATTGGAAGTCCCACTGCCCCACAGCCCAATGCTGGGGGGCTTCGTACCCCTCTAGCCCAGGGCCGACATTAGGCCGCATGGTGCCCATAGGTTCATGTTTATCTGCTCAGCCAGTACGTCTTTACAGGGACTAGACGTCTGTGTGAGTTGCAATGGGTGCAACTTAAAGTAGCGGAATGCTTTCATTAGAAGGGTGTCCATAAATATGTGGACATCTCATTAGTCACTAGCTATTCCCAGGCTAGTAGTAGGTGTGTTAGAGCAAGGCATCACCAAACTGAACTCCAGGACCAGACTCCTTGGTTAGTGTGTGTGTGTGTGTGTGTGTGTGAAATGTAATTAGCTAATGTAATTTGCTGTGTGTTGTAATTTAAAGTAATTACTTGAGTACTCTTACTCAGCTACCTCTCCTGGTGGGTACTGTATGGTGTGCTCTGGTTAATCGTCAGTGCAGATGGTAGCAGGAGTGCAGTAGTGCAACAGCGCCCCCTAGCCCCCACGTGACCGCAGAGCCGTTACCGGGCAACGGAGCATCAACACAGGATGGCCGGAGCAGCGCAGACACTCGGACCCTGTCCCCGCGTCTTCCTCAATAACATCCACACCTACTCCTCCAAACACATCGCGAAGGTGAGCTCCCCCCCCGGGATGTCCAGTTTTACCCCAAACGAGCTTCTAGTGTAGATCCTGAAACCAGTGAACGCTTCACCTCCACTCCTGCTGCTGGGTCAGAGGGTCAGGGGGGGTGGAAAGCTGACCGTTCAGCTGAGACCATCCCCTGTGCTGGTCAGAAAGCTGGTTAAGCTGGTTGACCACTTTAGCTATCAAGCTAAAGCTTTTGACCAGCATAGCCTTTGGTTTTCATTGTGTTTGATGGACCAGCTGGGCTACCAGCTACCAACTAGCAACCACTATGACCAGCTTGACCAAACGGGTCAACCAGTAGGACCAGCTTGACCAAACGAGTCAACCAATGGGACCAGCTTGACCAAACGGGTCAACCAGTAGGACCAGCTTGACCAAACGAGTCAACCAGTAGGACCAGCTTGACCAAATTAGTCAACCAATGGGACCAGCTTGACCAAACGAGTCAACCAGTAGGACCAGCTTGACGGTACTGTGACCAGTAGCTATGTAGTATGACCACTATGGCCAGCTTGACCAAACGAGTCAAACAATGGGACCAGCTTAACCAAACGAGTCAACCAGTAGGACCAGCTTGACGGTACTGTGACCAGCTTGACCAAACTAGTCAACCAGCAGGACCAGTTTGACTGTATTATGACCACTATGACCAGCTGAACCAAACGAGTCAACCAGTAGGACCAGCTTGACGGTACTGTGACCAGTAGCTATGTAGTATGACCACTATGGCCAGCTTAACCAAACGAGTCAACCAGTAGGACCAGCTTGACGGTACTATGACCAGCTTGACGGTACTATGACCAGCTTGATCAAACTAGTCAACCAGTAGGACCAGCTTGACGGTACTATGACCAGCTTGATCAAACTAGTCAACCAGTAGGACCAGCTTGACCGTACTATGACCAGCTTGACGGTACTATGACCAGCTTGATCAAACTAGTCAACCAGTGGGACCAGCTTAACGGTACTATTGCCACATGTGCTCACAGTCACTGTGTGTGTTGGATCAGTAGTGTGTGTGTGTGTGTTTTCACTGCACAGATAGGTTAAATGCGGAAGCCAAATTCCATCTTTGGTCAAGCTGGTCATCTAGGTGAAAATATACCATATGCTTGTAAGACAGCTGGTTAAACTGGTTGGCCAACTTAGCTCTTGACCAGTATATGACCAGACGTGCTGGTCTACCAACATAACCAACATGACCAAGCTGGTAGTGCTGGTCATAAGGCTTGACTGTTTTGGTCACAGGTTGGAGATGTTGGTAGACCAGCTAAACCATCAAACGCAAATGAATGGATACCATATACTGGTCAACCTGGTCAACCAGCTCAAGCAGCTGAAGCTGGCCATTTTTAGGATGCTAATACTTTCTAATGCAACTACCTTGTCTTATCATTTCCATGGTAACCTTGATCCACTGTGCTCTCTCCTCACAGTATTTGGACTCGTGTGATGTGGGAGCATCTCTTGCAGATCCCGACTCTGAGAAGGACGAGCAGGACAGAGTGCAGGATGACCAAGCAAACAGAGCTAATAAAGGAACTTTCCAGGTAGTTGGAACTACTTCCGGCAAAGCAGAGGAGCAGAAATGCAGCTTTGCGGCGGCAGAATATCACGTGAGTAAAGAAAGGGAGTGACCGAGCGTTCCTGACCTTCCCATTTCTTTCAGAAACAGATCTCTAAAGAGAGAAGCGGAAGCAGGCAGCAGTGTGTGATCTTACCTAACCGGTGTGGCTCATCCCTAACCGTAACAGTTGCCTCGCCCATTAACACTGTTTGGACAAAAGTATGGGGACGCCTGCTTAATTATTGTTTTCAAAATATATTAAAAAGTTTTATCCTGCATTTTGCGAGGTCAGGATGTTGGATAATGAGCACCACCCCACCTCATCCCCAACTACCCAACACCACCATCCATCATTCCAGAGAACACTGTTCCTCCACTGCTCCACTGCTCAATGCTGGGGGGGGGCTTTAAACCCCTCTACTAGCCCACGCCTGGCATTAGGCAGCATGGTGCCAATAGGCTCATGCTTATCTGCCCACGAGGATCCTGACTGATACCTCTTCTGGAGTCAAACCAACACTGCCTAATCTCCTAAAATCAGGTCTTTACAATCAAAATTAATGTAATTATGTAATTAGTCGCTGCCGGTTTGATCCCCGCTGTTAAGTGCTTTTGTTTGGGGCAGTGGTTTAGCGGTTAGAGCACCAGGCTCTTAAAGACAGGGTCCCTGACACTGTTGGGCCCTTGGGCAAGGTTCTTCACCCTCTCTGCTAACCGGGCACCGCAGCAATGGCTGCCCACCACTCCAGGCATGTGTGCTCACTGTCACTATGTGTGTGTTTGATGACTAGTGTGTGTGTGTGTGTGTGTGTGTTTATTGCATGGATGAGTTAAAGGCTGGGGCGAAATTTCATCTGTGTCCAACACAGTTATGGTGACAATGGCTGTCTTGCCCAATATATTTAGCCACATATTAGTAGTATTTTTTAATTATTTAATTTATTATTATTGTTATTATTATTATTATTATTATTATTATTATTATATTATTATTATTATTGTTGTTGTTATTATAAAGATCACACAAACAATAAATACAGTAATAAAAGCACTTAATTCCCATACATGTACACATTAACTCCTTATTGTGTGTCAGATTTATTTTTATTTATTAATTATTTATTTTCATTTTTAATAATATTGGCTATTGGTCTCAGTTTAGTATTCCATAGTATTCTAGTATTTTTTTATGTAATTTTCTTTTCTTGCATTTCAACGTCTTTTCATTATAATATTTATATAATAATATTTATATACTATATTTTCTTTTATTTTCTCAGAACCTGACACAGGCAGAGCTTCTCCATCACCTGATGGAGTCTGATGTCATCATTTACAACATATCCGAACATGCGGATCAGATAATGGAGGCTTCATGGGCAGTCTCAGGTACCTCTGCCAGTGTGTTCTTCACTGTGTTGATGGTTTCAGTGGTTTTCTGAATTTTTTTCTGAAATGATTTTTAAAAAGAGAGGATTTAACGCCTCTGCTCGTTCACAGCGCTCCACAACGAAATAGATGCGTTTCCTGGCCCGAAGATGTTCATCCTGATCTCCACGGTTATGACCTGGGCTCTGAGTAAGCCTGTTGATCCAGTAAGAACTGAGCTGGCTCCTGAATCCCTGTAGTTTCTCTGTCAATCACACAGTCAGAAAGTGCCCGCACACCTCACAGCGTGTGTTTCCTCTTCACTGTAGGAGGATCCAGAGATTCCCTTCACAGAAGAAGACTACAGGAGAAGGAAAGCACATCCCAACTTTCAGGCTCACATCGCTTTGGAGAAGCTTGTGGTTAAGCTGGGGAAAACGGTGAGCTCTGTCTGAGTGGTTGCACACTTGTTCTTGCTGAATCTTTAATGCAGTAAAACCGTTCTGCCCCAGTGCTGTTAATGGATTCCTTCTAATATTTATCATGAATTTCAGAACCGGTCCCAGTTCTCCACGTATGTTGTTGCCTCAGGACTACAGTATGGATTAGAGGAGCACGTCTTTCATTTGTTTTTCAAGGTAAATGGAGGAAAGTACCTTGCACTTTTGCACTATATTAGCATGTAGCTATTATAATCAATAATCATGTTCAGTCAATAATCTGTCTATTAGGCAAGCTATGTAGGTAGATAGATAGATAGATAGATAGATAGATAGATAGATATAGACAGATAGACAGATAGATAGATATATAGATAGATAGATATACAGATAGATAGATATACAGATAGACAGATATACAGATATATATAGAAAGATAGATAGATAGATAGATAGATAGATATAGACAGATAGACAGATAGATAGATATATAGATAGATAGATATACAGATAGACAGATATACAGATATATATAGACAGATAGATAGATAGATAGATAGATATATAGATAGATAGATAGATAGATAGATAGATAGACAGATAGATAGATAGATAGATAGATAGATATATAGATAGATAGACAGATATACAGATATATATATAGACAGATAGATAGATAGATAGATAGATATATAGATAGATAGATAGATAGATAGATAGACAGATAGATAGATAGATAGACAGATAGATAGATAGATAGATAGATAGATAGACAGATAGATAGACAGATAGATAGATAGATAGATAGATAGATAGATAGATAGATAGATAGATACAGTATAAGTATAAGTACAGTATAAGTGATAAACAATAGAGTTTTAAAGTGGCAGTGCAGATGACAGAGCTGTGTGGCAGTACATAGTGATGAACAGAATAGTGTCCGATTGAGAAACAGCGGGACTGTTCTATTAGTACACTCAGTGCACAATAATGTCCCGGCACAGTGACGAGGCGTTGTACAGTGAGATCGCTGTTGGGAGAAACAATCTCCTCTACCATGGAGTATAGATAGACAGACAGACATATATAGATATATAGATAGACAGACAGACAGATAGATAGAAATGCCCACACACAGCATTCAACTCTTTTTCAATGTCCTTGAATTTGGAAGAAACAATGAATGAGCAGGCGTCCGAATACTTTTGTACACATAGTGTCTATCTATCTATCTATCTATCTATCTATCTATCTATATTGATGATAGGGTTGTTGGTTCAATATCCAGGCTCTGCAAGCAGGCACTGTTGGGCCCTTGAGCAAGGCCCTGCACCCTCTCTGCTCCCCGGGCACATGTGCTTACTGTCACTGTGTGTGTTTGATCACTAGTGTGTGTGTGTATGTGTGTGTTACACACAAATGGTGAATATGGTTGTCTTGTGTTTCTACACTAGGGTTAAAAGTTAGAATAACATCCCATATTAATCAATATTTTATATACAGTAATTACTTGTGGATCCCAAAATTAGATCACAGAACTATTGGCTAAAGTATTTATTACTGTTTTATACAATATTTCATCATATTTCAAAGATTAACAGATGAACTGTCTGTCTGATTGTTGTACGTTTCTGTCTTTGCTCTCTTTAGACATCCTGGCTGGGAGAGGCTGCAGGAGTGCCTGTGTTTGGAGAGGGTTCCAATATAGTTCCTACTATTCACGTCAGTGATCTGGCGAGGTCAGTGTGTGTTTGGACCCTTATCAAACATTGGTCATATGTTTATTTTTTTATCATACACTAAACATTTTTTTCTGTTATTTTTTTAAAGGATTGTCCAGAATGTAATTGACCGTATTCCCACGCCACAGTACTTTCTTGCTGTAGATGATTCAAAAAATACCATGGAGGAGATTGTCAGGGTAAGTTTCTCTAATCAGAAAATATATAGACATATTTTTTGGCTTTCCTTTTTAATGTAGTCTTTTCCTCTTTTTGTGACAGGCAGTAGCAAATACTCTTGGCTCTGGAAAAACACAAAAGGTTCCATCAGAGGACATATATCTCACAGAGGACCTGGCAGTAAGTGAGATAAATCTAATTCTAGCAAGAGCTCAAACGTGCTCCGAAGAAAAAATCACAGCTAAGACGATGGCAGCCAAAACAACTAATTATGTTGGTTGAGACCGGTTCCGCTGGGTTTGGACTCGGCCGGCTATCTAGGCTTAGAGAAGCCTAGACACCCCACAGCGCAGGCAGTGTTCCAGCTAACTGAAGCTCGAATCAGACCGGTTTCAGAATCAGAATCAGAAATACTTTATTAATCCCAGGAGGGGAATTACAGTTGTTACAGCTGCAACCGTTAAATAACCGTATAAATAAACACTCTGTAAAATAAACACACTCTATAAATAAACACTATAAAATAAACAATCTATTAACACTAAAATAAACACTATAAAACACTGTAAAATAAACACTCTATACATAAACACTGTAAAATAAACTCTATGTAAAATAAATAAACACTATTAAAGAAACACTATAAGATAAACAATCTATAAACATTAAAAAAACACTAAAAAAATAAAAACACTCTAAAATAAACAATCTATAAATAAACACTATGTGAAATAAACAATCTATAAATAAACAATCTATAAATAAACACTATAAATAAACACTCTGTAAAATAAACATATATAAATAAACACTCTATAAAATAAACAATCTTTAAACACTAAAATAAACACTATGTAAAATAAACCATCTATAAATAAACACTATGTAAAATAAACAATCTATAAATAAACACTATGTAAAATAAACAATCTATAAATAAACACTATGTAAAATAAACAATCTATAAATAAACACTCTATAAAATAAACAATCTTTAAACACTAAAATAAACACTATGTAAAATAAACCATCTATAAATAAACACTGTAAAATAAACAATCTATAAATAAACACTGTAAATAAACACTGTAAAATAAACAATCTATAAATAAACACTATGTAAAATAAACAATCTATACATAAACACTCTATAAAATAAAATCAATTTAGGACAAAGAGAAAAAGAATTGAGAAAAACTTCAAAAATGTACATATATAAATAATATGCATATAATAAAGAGTTTAGAGGATAGATATGGATATGTGCAAATGTTTAGAGGATAAAGCCTCATATCTGAGAGCACAGAGTCGAGGGGATGGTCTCAGGAGTGTTTTCCACAGGTTTCAGGCTTATTTACTAGACTGACTCATCCAGGTTTACTTGCTCGGCCTTCAGTCGAACTCAGCATCGCTCAACACGCAACTACGGTGGGCTTGTTTTTTTTTCCCCACCTGTTTTCAGCGTGCGACATCAATCAATCAGTGAGCCCCCACAGCGCCCCCAACCTGTAGGCTCTTTTAAATGCTCATGGGGGAATCAGTTTATTTTGGCCATGTACTAGATAGAGCTCAGAACAGAAATGTGACACATCAGACATGTCGTTTTTAAATACGGTGGTATACGGTATTCCCGTAACACCGTCCAAGCCTAGCGTGAGGATATATCCTCATCAGTACAGCCACAACTACTGGATCTAATGGCTTTCCAGATCGGCTATTTTGTTGCGTTTGGAACAAAAGACCATTCAAATATCAGTTCTGCTTAAAAGGAAACCATCGATTTTGTCACTCTGTTTCTGAGCCCTGGAATATTTATCACAGTGAAAGCTGCTCATTTTCCTGTTCTTACCTGTGAGGTTTCTGTATGTACAGTCCTGCAGGCCTTTGGATATTGACTCACAGCTATTGGCTGTTTAAGACTGGCATGATTTTCCTTTTTTTTCTCAGCAGGGAGATATTGATTGCTTGTTTGTCAACCTTCGAATGGAAGCAGGTTTTCTGAAAGAGAATTTTAATATCCACTGGGTTTCTGAGACTGGCATTGTTGAAAACATTGAACGAGTCACTGAGGAGTACAGGCTTTCGAGAGGACTGCTGGTAGGTGAAGGTCTGAGATGGTCTCATAATGGTTGTAAACTTATTCCACATTAATACCAGTCTGTTTATGTGCAGCTAGTGATGCTCGTTCACACTAACAGATAGGTTTTCTGTTTTTTCAGCCCCTCCGCATCTGCCTTCTCGGGCCTCCTGCTGTTGGGAAAAGCACCGTAGCTGAAAAGATATGCAAGCATTACAAACTGCACCATGTCCGAATTCAAGAGACCATCGCAGAGACGCTCGCTAACCTTGTATGAGTTTAATCCAACACACTTAACACTCACATTTACTCACACTCTGGTTGCCAATGTCACACACTGTACTTCCCCTCCTCTGCCTTAATCATTTGTCATATATATATGGACACCTCCTCTAAAGAATTCATTCTGCAACTTAAAGTTGTACTTATTGCTGACGCAGATGTGCAGATGGGCTAGAGCAGTGTTTCTCAACCCTGGTCCTGGAGACACTCTACTTCAACACACCCCCTGCAGGTGGGCTTGTTAATGAGCTGAATGTGTAGGGCATGATGCCTCAGGACCAGGGTTGAGAAACTGGGCTAGAGGAGCATGAAGGCACCCAGCATTGAACTGTGGAGCAGTGGAAGAACTGTGTTCTCTGGAATGATGGTGGTGCTCCATCCAGTATTTTTGGGATTAGGTGGGTTCGTGATCATCCAACATCCTGAAGGATGCAACAGCTAACAACATCTGTGCTGACCAACATCACACTAGGAGTGATGTGGAGAGGAAGTGCCATCAACCCAAGGACATTTGTGCTCTCTTTGACTCCGGCTCTTTTTTAATACCCTTGATTTTGGAAGAAGCAATGAATGAGCAGGTGTCCCAATAATTTTTGTATAATTTATAATGGTTTAAAACACTACTATTACTATTAGAACATCTCCAAAGTTCTCCTCATGGAGTCTAGTGTTATTTAGAGTTCTCCTCAGATCAACACCTGGTTTGGTGGTAAATCAGGGCTTAATGATGGTAAATCAGGTGAGCTGCTGCTGCTGCTGATGATGATGATGGAGTTGAACACATCCTCCACGCTGTGCTGGCTGGACTGGGGGGTGTCCAGGAGAACCCTGGAGGAACCAAGCTCTGTTCTTCAGACTAGCTCACTGACAAGATCTCACTACTTTCTTCAGAATGAGAAGCTCTTGTTTTTATGTTCACCTGCTTTATCTGTTCTGATGGGATCTGGAGCTTCACACAGTAAAAGCTGTGATTAGGTGCTGAAGGTTTGTGCATTCATTACTGTGCATTCATTACTGTCAAAAAGTTATTAAATATTGTCACGCTGTCATATTATTCAATAATGAGACACTAAATGATGTCTGGTCCAGGCTTAATGGGCTTTACTCTTGACACTTGAGTGACGCAACGGCTAAAAATAATGATGTCTGCATGTTTTGTTGATGGTTGTGTTGAGATTAGGTTTGTATTTTCTGTACCGCAGGAGGCAGGTGTCCGTCCGGATGAGGGAGACAACGAAGGCGATGAATCATCAGGTGGAGCGCAGGAGTTTCTGGAGACCCTCAAAGAGAATATGGAACAGAATGGAGGTAATAAAGAAATATGCTTCAAGTTAATACTCTATTTCTGTTCTGTTTACATGGACAGCGTGAGCCTGCTGAGATGTAGTTTAAGTGCTGTTGACGGTATCTGAGGAAGATCACTGCTTCCAGTGCTGTCATGATTGGCTGTCAGTTACAGAAGCCCCTGCTGTTTTTCTGGTTTGGCTGGGTTTTTTTTAAGTTTAAGTCAATATTGTGTTTTTTGCAACTGTCTGTCCATCTCTCCATCCTTCCGTCCTTTCATCCATTGATTTATATGTTCACCTGTTTATTAACTGTACAATAACTGTCTGTCTCTCTATATGTATATGGACAAAAGTGTTGGGATGATATCAAAGGTCCAAAAGAGTTGATCCTGCCTTTGTTGGAGTAACCGTCTCTACTGTCCAGGAAAGAAGGCTTTCTGTTATATTTTGGAGCAGCATTGCTGTGAGAATTCCCCAACTCATCCCAAAAAGATTGGATGGAGCTTCATCATTTCATCATTTTAGAGAGCACAGTTCTTCCACTGCTCCACAGCTCAATGCTGGGGGGCTTTATACCCCTCCTCTAGCCCACGCCTGGCATTAGGCAGCATGGTGCCAATAGGTTCATAATGTTTATCTGCTCCAGAGAGTCCTATTCTATTGGCAGTACTTGTTCTCAGGGACTAGACAAAGGCCGAACGGTTCTGAAGACAGAGGTTTAGTGTTCTGGTGGCTTTTCCACACAGACATGGTTGGACAAGCTGGGCTGAGCCCAGTTTACTCAGCTGAGCCTGGCTGCTAAGAACCACTCAGCCGGGCTCGCTGCCCTCAGGTAAACATGTAAATAAGTAAATACGTTTTATATATATATATATATATATATATATATATATATATATATATATATATATATATATATAACTTGAATCTTCTTCCAGTTTGTATTTTATCATTCTTCATCCTTCATAAGTCATATGGGCAGAGTGAAATTCAGGTCTGTCTGTCTGTCTGTCTATGCATAAGCTGAATATGCTGCATCCCCCTCGTCAAAACTCCTGCTCTGGCATCACTTCTGGTCATTAAGCCTGTCTTTGTTTTCCAGCGAGTCCTTTAGCACACACCTGACTGTGCTCTCCATGGCTCTGTTTATTCAGACTGATCCTGGCTGGTGAAATAGACACAGGGCTGTCACAAATCTCACAAATAATGAAGTGTCTGTTCGGAAAACAGTGAGAGGTGCTAATGAAACAGTTCATTTGCAGAGAATTGTGGGGTTTGTGGTTTGGGAGTGTCATCTGCACTTGATAACACTTAACTGAGAGGCATACAATTGAGTGTAAGGGCCTGTGAATACTCACTCCCTGCATTCAGACATGAGTGAGGGATTTCGCCAGGTCTACCAGTGGGAGTGGAGGAAAGAGTGAACAACAAGACCTGGCTCTGAGATTTGAGATATGAGGTCATTACTGCAGCTTAGCGAACACAGGTGAAACCCTAAGGAGAACCCACGCAGGACCAGACGAGGAGAAGCTCATTACTGGTCTACAGCGACGAAGGAGAAAGTAAACTAAAGTTAAAAGCAGTTACAGCATCTCATGAACTGGAATCTGCTGAAACACCAACCAAGACTTACTTTCAGCTTTACTAACTGTGTATCTCGCCCTTATTCAGGTCGCTTGGATGACCAGTATATTATCCGAATCATGAAGGACAAGCTGAAGTCCAAACCATGTAGAAATCAAGGCTTTGTGTTGGACGGTTTTCCGAAGACATATGAGCAGGCTAAAGAGCTGTTTACTGGTGGGGAGAAGTCATTTATTATTTTTTTTTATATTGTATTTATTGATTCATTCATAATAATAATTAAAGTGGTCGCTATATTGGTTGTAATAATGTTTATTACGCTTTGCAGCTGAAGAGGACGAGTTGACCGACACACGGTCAGAAATCCCACCACACAACAAGAAAATCATACCAGGTCTGCAGATTGTTTGTCAGGGTTTGGTTAATTGCTGCTATTTAATACCTGAGGAACCAGATTCACTTCATTCAAGGGCACCTAAAGCCCCTGGGAACCTAAATTCTTTCCGATGAGGTGAATCTGGCTCCTCAGGACCCCCAGTGTAAATGTACAACTTATGAACATCTTCCTAAAGACTCATAAACATCTGCTGTATTTCACCAGTGTTGCTCTCCTCTCCATGTGGAAGGGGCGGTCCTAAAAGTGGGTCAGGTTTACATCAGCATACCTCTGACCAATCACAAGGCTAGCATTGCTCTTTGATTCTGAGCAACCTGGAGAGCTAAAGCTAAGGCTAAACCTGGCAAGCTAAATTTCGAGCCATGACTTGGGGAGTGGCTGCTTCATGTGCCCTGTCGTCCCTATTGTCCGGCACCCAACGCCTCCGCTTCACTGCTGGGACAGGCTTATGGTCCTGATGTAACACCGTAACCAGGGAGATCCACTGCCAATCATCCATCTGCACCCGTTCCTACCGGCATAGTGTGTAGCCGGTTGCCCAAAGCGGAGAGGCTGAGAGCTCCCCACAGTCACGGCTCGAGCTTGTATCTATGTATGAGCTGGTAACTTGGTTCCAGATTTCAGAACCTCAGTAAACCTTAAAGATCAGAAGCGAAAAAGCGAAAATACACAACTTGTTGCCATGGTAATGTTATAAAATTTTGTTGGGCTGTGATAGAGGGCTGTCAGTGATGCACATTTATTAGAATACTGGGGGCGACCTCAGACTGTGCTCAGAGGAGTGTTTTATCAGATTTCTGTGTTTTCTTTACTGAACACTTCACTGAACACCCAGGTTTAGTGTTATTCAATAATTCTGCATATCAGAATGTGTTTCCAGGGGCTTTAATAGAGTATTAATATTACATCTATTAAAGCTCTTATTACATGTATCCTACTTATTACTTTCATTCTGTCTCACAGGTTTGTGCATTACATTTAAATTTACATTCACAGCATTTAGCAGATGCTCTTATCCAGTGCTTCTCTATTTACTCAAGAATAACCTCAGCTAGTTTAAATAGACTAAAAAATGCCTATAAACTAAGACACTAAACACAAGTCAGTAAGGAGACCAAAATACTCTACTCTTAGCCCAAGTACTCTCAGAAGAGGAGGGTCTTCAGTCTGGGTTTGAAGACAGCGAGCGTTGGACTCCCAGGGGAAGCTCGTTCCACCACTTCGGTGCAGGACAGAAAAAAGTCTGGACGCTCTTCTTTCGTGCATAGTTTAGTAACATAGTTTAGTAACATAGTTTAGTAATCTCTACATTCAGGTTCTAGGCATTGTATATTGCCTGTAAAATGTAGAGATTCAGGTCCAAGATGTCCTGGGACGGATTTGGAACCTTCTGGACCCAAATTTTTCGTCTCTAAAAAAATGTTTGTATTAGCCTTTATGCGCCTCATTTCGGATCAGAGTCGGATCTCAAAAGCAACTTGAATTCAGCATCTGTTGACGCTTTTAATAATCTGAGTGAACTACTAAACACATAAGCCACTCTGGATAAATGCTTCTACTAAATGTGTAAACGTAAATGTAAGAACTGTTCGTCACAGTTTGGGTGCTGTGTTCACAATGATTCGCCCATTGATGCCGGCCTTACAGATCTGCATTTTAAAATAATTTAAATAAATACATGAAATAAAAAGAAAATAAAACATAAGAACATAAAAATAGTTAAAGAAATTCAACTAAATAAAAGAAAGGGAAATAATCCAGAATCCAGTTGCGGTGGTAACGGTGTGTGGAGCTTGGAGGCAGAGGCACACGTAAATGTAGGGGTTTATTACAACACAGAGATACAAACAAGGGAGCTAACAGAGAAACCAAACATACACTGAATAGCACAAAACAGGCCAAGCTAAAACACCGTAAACTGCCATGAACACATACCGACATGATCACGTACAAGACCAGACAAGGGGGCGTGGCTACAGAACAGGCACAGGTGGTAACACCAATGAACAGGAGGGGCTAGGCCCCGACAAGACACAAACAGAGCCATGTGCTTGAGAGCACATGGTGACACAAAACAGAGGCAGGCATGACATGTGCCATATACTGACCCTGACCCTGCAAAATCATGTGTGTGTGTGTAGAGTTTGTCTTCTCTCTGGACGCCACTGATACGTTTCTGAAGAAGCGAGTGTTGAACCTGCCTGAGAGCGTCGTGGAGGGGACGTCCTACTCTCAGGAGAAGTTCCTGCGTCGCCTGGCCAGCTTCAGAGAGAACAATTCAGAGGACGAAACTGTTCTCAACTTCTTTGATGAGCTGGAGATTCAAGCAGAGCACATAGGTAGGCCTCAAAGATGCTGTTTACTAAGTCATTAACTCGGAATAATATGAAAGGTGCTGTGGAATGCATTTATTGAATATTTTGAGTTTAACTGTGTGACTTTGTTTAGGGCAAAAAAATACCCAGATGTGGTTTTACAAGCCTATTTTACCACCCTGTTATTTTGCCTCTGTATAAAACATGCGTTTACAGATGGTTTGCCTATAAAAAAACAAAACAATTATAAGCTTTTTATTGGATGCTATGGCATTGTGATGACTCACGGTAGCTCCTTGGCATGGTCGAGCCTAGCGTAACCTAGAAGAACATTGCTTACTTCAAAGTCTTACTGGGTAGTGTTTCTGTCCTCTCAGTGTCCTCTTGGCGCATTGTTTAGTTAGGTAGTTGAGATTATGGCCAGTCGGCTGAGTTAGTGTTAGTAGCCTAGCACCTGCTAACCTTACCTGCTTTCCATGTGGTTTCCCTATCTGTAGTTCGGCCTTCCTCTCTTCTTTGGATGGCCTTGTATTAGCTTTTAGCCTTTTTAACCTAGCTTCCTTCCAACCGTTAAGGGTTTTGCCTGGTGGGGTTTATTTTCAATTTAACAGTTTTGGGGTTTTGGATTTGGCCTGTTTTTACAGCTTTTTTCGGTTTTGGTTGTTCAAGGTTCACAGTTTGTCAGTTTCATGTACTAAACTCTTATTATACATAACCCATGAGCTTTATTTCAAGCACATGCAATTCATGTCTCATTCAGCCGAAACCAACGTGAGGAACTGGCTGCAATGGTGAAATGTCCCTTTAAAACCCATCTCAGGTTGGGCTCTGTGCTCTACGAGTGTCTGTATATTTTTGTTCCATGATAGAGATCACGAGTAGTGATGACCTGGACTATCTTATGGTGATGGAGAAGGTCATTAAGTCTGTGGGTCAGCCGAGGAACTACGGCCCAAGCTCAGAGGAGGTGGAGCTGGAAGAGCGGAGGCAGGCGGACATCAGGCTCAGGGAGCAAGCTGCCCAGCAGGCCGAGATGGAGCGCAGGGAGGCAGAGGAGGCTGCTCAGAGGACTCAAAGCTGGGAGGAATGGGTAAGGAAAGGGAGTGCAGTAGCCTGCTTCCTATATCTCCTATATCTATCTATCTATCTATCTATCTATCTATATATATATATATATATATCATCACAGCAGTTACCCACCTAAAAAAACACAGGAGCTCCACTGACTGAAAACAGCCTAGGCAGACGTCAACAGTGAGACGTTCGTTGCTATCTTGCCAGTGAATTGTCAACACAGGCGCGTGCAGCCGGACACTCGTACACCCCCCAAATAGCAATCCACCAAATCACACCTGGCTCTTAAAGGGAACGGCAAGAGACATGCTGATTGGTTTACTGCACGTTATGCCCAAAAAAACACACCCATGATTAATTAAGAGACTCAGTACATGCCTTATGCGAGCTTCGAGTGACGCAAGGAATACTTTTCCCACCGTTATCATAGCAAAGACACATCGACACGCCCTAAATCAAGTTGCACGGTTGACGGCTCGCCTAAAGATAGCTAAAATCTGGCCCAAAATGATCAAATGTGTGTGGACACTTCTTCTGATTAATGCATTCAGCTACTTTAGGTTGCACCCATTGAAACACCAAATGGACAAAAGTATTGGGACACCAGCTCATTCATTGTTTCTGCAGAAATCAAGAGCACTAAAAAGAGCTGATCCTGCTTTTGTTGGAGTAACTGTTACTACTGTCCAGAGAAGAAGGCTTTCTACTAGTTTTTGGAGGAGCATTGCTGTGAGGATTTGATTGCCTCCAGTGAAAAGAGCATTAGTGAGGTCAGGACTAGAGTAGGTTCTTCAAGCATTTAAAAAGAACCTGCCACCAGAATATCTACAAGACCTACTTAAATAATACCCTGAGCACAAACTGTATATACTGAAGGTTTAACTGTCAATATATACAATGCAGCAGATGCCATACATATAAAACTCACATCTCTATTGCAAAACTGGGTCTTTATGAGACCAAAAGTGGTTGTTTCCAATGTGAAGAAAGTTCTGGCAGGATTTTCCATCACTTCTTCACAGCATCTGATTAGCCATCATCCGGATTGTACGTATCCTTACCGAAGTTTACCCAGCCAGCTCCCACCACTCGCACTCTTGACTGGTTCCCAAAATATGTTTAAAACTCAAATTCAATCCCAAACCATCTCAGCAGAAACTCTTCCCAGAACATCCTGTTCATCTGCCCTGACTGTGTGACTGTGTGTGTTCTCAGAACCGGCATCTGGAGGAGGTGAAGAGGCAGGAGGATGAGCTGCTGGAGGCTCAGTCGATTCCTATGAGACACTACCTGATGAGGGATGTGATGCCCACCCTGACCCAGGGCCTCATCGAATGCTGCAGGATCCGCCCCGACGACCCAGTGGACTTTCTGGTACGTTTTTCTGTATCCGTCGCCTCATCGTCGTTGCAGTGTGTTCGGGATTCAGGCGGAATGAATAACCTCTATGAATTGATCGTAAAAGTGTATCTTCCTTTCACACACTAAAAAAATCTCATTATCTTTTATGTTTCAGGCTGAATATCTCCTGAAAAACAATCCGCAAGCCGAGTAAAACGCCGGCACATCTGCATAAAAGATGAGTCTCAATACTGTTCATGTTCCTTTGAGATGTTTATTAAAGTCTTACAGTGGGATATAAAAGACATTCTGTCACGGACAGATAATAGATTTTAGTACTCCGATCGCAGGTTCATTATATTCAGCGAAAACTGATTGTGAAGTTTCTCAGTTCTGACCTTGTTGTTTGTGTACCTGTGCGTTTTTAAAAGCTTCGGAGGCACAATAAAAGCCAGCTGCTAATTAAAAGTTCATTAATATAATGTAGTTGGGAGTGCTTTGTAACTAGAAAAGTAGACATGTCATGCGGTAATTGTTTTGATTTGCCCTGTGCTTTCAAAGGATAAATGTTACAAATGGCAGATAATTAAATGGCTCTATCGTATTTTCATACACGACTCAGAGTGCACATAATTAATTACACTGGTAAACAAAATTATTCCATTTCTGCAACTACTGCAGTTCATTCAGTCCATTGTTTCAAGACATGATTATTGCACGGGGCTGAATGTGCTAACGACAGCTGAAGTGTCTTTAGAAATCTCTTTCATTATCCAGAGTCAGCACTTAAATGGGCTTATTGTTTCTGACCCTATATGCTTTCATTTGTCGTGACAGAAAGTTGGCCTTCGCCGATTCTTGTGTAACTGGTTGAAAAAAAAAAAAAAGAGAGTCGAAAAGTCCTTGCGGGAGAATGCGGTGCGGAGGGAGTGAAGTGGAGCAGACCCGCACCTTTCGAAAGGAAGTCAAGTAGGGTTCCTCCAGGATCTATAGCAAAACAAAAAGATCATTCAGCCAACCTGTCAGGCAGGGTCTGGCTCCGAGGCCAATGCGGGAATGAAAGCTGAGGTCGATGCTGTTTATAAAATGTATAAAAAGTTTCACTGCAGTTCTATTTCTGTTTACAGTTCTGCCGTTTGTGGGCTGACATTGCTCTTCAGCGATTATCGGCCCATTTACTGTCCTACTAAACACACCATCAGGCAAAAAGAACTGCTCCAGTGTTGCCTTTGTAAAAAAAATTATAATAAAATAAATAAATAAAAATCACTCACACCAAACCAAACAATCAGAAAAGCAAAAATGAGACAGATAGTAAAAGTGTGTGTCAGTGTTGCATAGGTGCTCTTCTCTTATTTTTAAACTGATAGAAATTAACCTCTTTCCACGCGTGATTGACGGCTGTCCTTACACCTCCTGTAGTGGTTGGGCTTCTTGTCTCCACCTGTCTCACCTGAACCTCCTCATTTCTTGACCCACTTCATTAACTGGATGAGTGGTGTGAAGGTCTCACATCGTCTTGGTGCTCAGATGGAGCCATTGTTTGATGACAAAAGATGATATTTATTTGGTTATATATACAGAGGTATATACTGTTAATATATATATATATATATATATATATATATACATGTATATGTTTCTGTTTAAATATATATATATATATATATATTTATAGATATATGTATTTATAGAAATGTTTTCAAATTTGAGGCATAATGTACTGTTTTATTAATTAGAACCTTTGTTGTTTGGATTTAGTTTAGGACTAACCTACAGAATATAGTGTTTGCATCTATATGGACTCTGATAGGTTCAGTGATTTGAATATTTTATTAATATTTATTCAAATTGTTACTGTATTTTTGAAGTAGAGATGTCACTCAGGTTATGAGATACTGTAGAAACTTTCTTTAAAACAAAACTTTTCTATAAAACAAGCAAAGCTATTATTATATATTATAGAAAGATTGTTTTTTACATTGGATTTGAGTTATTTCTAATATGAAATATGTATGTGTATAGGTGATATAGTTACGATATAATTGAAATTCATAAAACAAGCAAAGTTTATTATATAAATTTAATATATTTTTTGTTTTTTCAGATGTTACATATTTGTTATTTTTACATGTTATTTTATGCATATTTATTTTATATAATATACATTTTAATATATATAATATATATAGTTGATAGAGTTAAGATATAGTTAAAATTAATAAAACAAGCAAAGTTTATTATATAAATTATATATATATATATATATATATATATATATATATATATATATATATATATATTGTTTTTTCAGATATGTTACATATTTGTTTTTTTTACATTTTATTTTATGCATATTTATTTTATATAATATACATTTTAATATATCTAGTATATATAGTTGATATAGTTAAGATATAGTTGAAATAAATAAAAACAAGCAAGCTTATTAGACAACCAGACAGAAAATACAAAAATGCAATAAACCTCTACATCAGTGGCTTCCAATGGAAAACACCTGACTCATCAGTTATGCTTTTATCAGCTTCCTCACCTGAATGTTCAATTATGAATCAGAAAGCAAAATAATAATATGTCTGAAATATAATAAGACTTTAAACACGCAGGCCAAGTCCACTGACCACTCACATTCCAGGTACTCTTCAGAATGGAGTCTCTCTAACACTAGATGGCAGTCTTATCAAAGCAATAGGACAATATCCAGCCTTCTGCTGGTTTCCACTGACTCTAAGCAGAGTCTCCAGAAGTTATCAGGCGGTATCTGTGCGCTGTGTAAGTGTACCTGGTCTGCAGTTAGTCACTGTAGATCAGTCGAGTGATAACACTGATACACTGCATACAGTCAGTAAAAATGTTTTAATTAAGTACATGAAGTAAATACAAATTGTGATTATAGTATGTCTGTGTAATTCCGGAGTGGAGATGTATACAGGCAGAGTGGGTTTTGGTGTGAAATGGTTTATTTAAGAGAAACCTATTAAAAAAGATTTGTGATGAATGGAACCAGAGGACAACCTGAGTACCACAGACATATAGGCATTTACTGTCCAGACCTTTCAGTGACCTACACGTCCTTTGAGTCTTATGGAAAATCTGGAAAAAACAACAACAGACTGCAAAAAGCTAAAAAACAAAAACATCTTTCTTTAAGAACTAGTTTGTCATAAAACATCCTACATGTATCCATACGCAAAGAATAAATAAAGCAATACATTTTAGCACAAAACTATTTTAGTAATGGCATCAGACAGCATATTCCTAAGCATTGGGTGTAATAACAGCATTTCACACCAAACTCACTCTGAATGGCTTTGTTTACATCTTACCTTATTCTAATGTTATATAGAATTAATTACAGGTAGACACTCTCACTGACCACTGATGTTATGTTTACTTGGGTTTATTCTAATGTTATATAGCATTTTACAGGTAGACACTCTCACTGACCACTGACTTTATGTTTATTTAGGTTTATTCTAATGTTATATAGAGTTAATTACAGGTAGACACTCTCACTGACCACTGATGTTATGTTTACTTGGGTTTATTCTAATGTTATATAGAGTTTTACAGGTAGACACTCTCACTGACTTTATGTTTATTTGGGTTTATTCTAATGTTATATAGAGTTTTACAGGTAGACACTTTTACTGACTTTATGTTTATTCCAGTTTATTCTAATGTTATATAGCATTTTACAGGTAGACACTCTCACTGACCACTGACTTTATGTTTATTTAGGTTTATTCTAATGTTATATCGAGTTAATTACAAGTAGACACTCTCACTGACCACTGACTTTATGTTTATTCCAGTTTATTCTAATGTTATATAGCATTTTACAGGTAGACACTCTCACTGACCACAGACCAAATGTTTATTTAGGTTTATTCTAATGTTATATAGAGTTAATTACAGGTAGACACTCTCACTGACCACAGACCAAATGTTTATTTAGGTTTATTCTAATGTTATATAGAGTTATTTACAGACATACACACAGTCAATGCCAGTCAGTGCTGGTCTTGCCTTTGCCATTTGGCCTGACAGCCACACTGTCTCTACCCAGACTCCTTCATTGGCTGTAGACTGTCAACAAAACCCCACTTGCATGTAGAGGAACAATGTGTTTTGTTGCTTAGGAACAGTTTTCCCTTCGTCTCTGCGGGGGATCTCCTCCTGAATATCATTATGTCCTCTTCAATCGACAGAAAACACACATTTTCTTTGACTGCCAATATTTATCATCGGCTGCGCACTCTCTTGTGGCCTGAAAACGCTTTCATTGATCAGGGGGCAGAGACGGCCGCAGATGATGACTATCATTGTATCAGAATAATAGCTTATCTAAATAATGTCTCTCCATTTTTAAAGAAAGACGTGCTTTAACGAACCAAACCGAAAGTTGTGAAAAGTAAACTTTTATGCTCTTTATGTCTTCAGTCCAATTTGCTTTCACTTGGTGAAGAATTTAGGACAATTTTCACACAAACTCTCATCAGAGAGCAGCAAAGGTGTGGCATCGAACCTCGAAATAGTAATAGTAATAATAACAATAATTATAATAATAATAATGCAAAAAAAACCCATAATTATTATGATTATTATTAAAGGGGGAGCAGGATATATACAGTATATACTCCTGCTTGCTTTATATAAATGCACCTTGGGTTATAGAAATGCAAAAGTGGGTTCTTTAGTAAAAGCAGTGGTTCTGTACAGAGCCACAGCAACTCCAACAACGATCTGGATGCTTAAATGATTCTTTGTGTGATTCTTTTTATGATTCGTCCGACGATTGAAACCCATACTCTTAAAAATAAAGATGCTACAAAGGGTTATAATATCACAGAAATAATTTTTGTAAGAGAGATATTTATGTGTGGAATCTTTAAAGGTTTAAAGAAGTTGATGAAGGTTCTTCACCCTTAAAGGTTCTTCACCCTCGTGAACCTACATAACTGGTTCTTCTCAGGCATTGCTTAAAAAACCCTTGGTAGCACCTTAATTTTTAGGTGTGGAGATCATTTCTCTTAAGGAACCTTTATGAATGATTCTACAAAGCTGGATCAACATCAACATCAATGATGGATCAAAAAACCTTTCCTTTTAATAGTTCCTTTAAACGTTTTTGTTTTTTTAGAGAACCTCACACCCTGAAAATGTGGGTTCTTCTATGTAGAACCACAGCTACTCAAAAGATTGATCAGGGTGACTCACGAGGACAGAAAACCTTTTGTACAGTCGTCAAAATAAAGCTCTTTACGTAATGCCATAGAACATTCATTTTTGTAAGAGAGAACGTTTAAAGGCTTCTTTAGCCATTTGAAGACTGTTCAATGGTTCCTAGTAGAATCACAAGTGGTTCTTTAATAGCATTACTCAAAAAAACCTTTTGTAGCACCTCATTTTTCAGTAATGTAGCTGAGCGTTGTTTTAAAGAACCTTTTGGAAAATGTTCTATGTAATCACTCAAAAAGGTTCCACTATTATAGGGTTCCACTATTGTTAATAGTTGAGTCAAAGAACCCTTTTTGTTCTGGATTCCAACATGAGCGTCATTCCCTCAGGAAGATCAGAGTCTGACATGAGGTGGTGAACACGCGTGAGTGGAGCCAGTTCAGCTGCATTGTGGCTGTGATCTAAAAGAGTGTGTGTTCAGTGCAGGAGAGTGTGTGAGCTGGTTTGCAGGAGTGTGTGAGGCTGCAGCAGTATCTGTTGTGTGTGTTGAGTGTCCCGCGTAGACAGACGAGAGCGCGCAAGAGGCCAGAGGACACGGCGAGGAGCGGAACGGCCCGCGGCGAGCTGGCGAATCAGAAGTGATCGCGTATGGGATCGTGTTGACAGGAGGAAGGAGGCGAGACAGGAGCGTGCAGAGGGGCTGCTGAGAGCCCCGCGCCGGAAATCCATCAGGGCCGGGGAACTCCTCCAAGAAGTGCGCTGTGCGTCACACCAGGTCTGTGTTCAACTCTCTCTCTCTCTCTCTCTCTCTCTCTCTCTCTCTCTCTCTCTCTCTGGAAAGTCAGGCTGATCTGAGCAGTGATTGATGATGCTTCACAGTGAGGTCAGTCAGAACACTCGCGCTCATTATTAATGAATCAGACGGCCTTCACTAATTGCTTACCTTGATGTCAAACTGAGATAAAACACGCATTTCTCTCTGACCTCTGCTGCTCTGCTGTGTAGAGGAGGCTCATATTGTCCTGGATGCTTCTCTTTACTCTTTACATGATATGGACAAAAGTATTGGGACACCTGCTCATTCATTCATTGTTTCTCCTGAAATCAAGAGTAATAAAAAGAGTTTCTCCTTTTTATTTGGTGGATTAACTGTCTCTAATATATATATATATATATATTTATATATATATATATATTATAATCTGATGACCTATTTTATCGTTCATGGACTCATATGAGTCTGTGGTTCAGTAGCTTTGAGTTTAAGGTGGACTGGATACATTCTGGCCTCTATAATAGCCAATAAATAGGCAAATATGTAAATAAGGGCTGTCCCGAACAGCATTTCACAGGTTCAGAAATACTGATTGGTATTACTGGACAAGCTTCCAAATACTCACTATCTTTAAACTCCCCTTACAAACAGTGATATTTCACAATTAGACTGTTTGGACAAAAGTATTGGGACACCTGCTCATTCATTCATTGTTTCTTCTGAAATCAACAGTAATAAAAAAAAAGTTTCTCCTTATTCTGGCCTTTATATAGCCTTTATAGCCAATAAATAGGCAAATAGACCGTTTGGACAAAAGTATTGGGACACCTGCTCATTCATTGTTTCTTCTGAAATCAAGGGTCTTAAAAGAGTTTCTCCTTTTTAATGGTGGAGTAACTGTCTCTACTGTCCAGGGAAGAAGAAGGCTTTCTAATAGCTTTTCGAGGAGCATTGCTGTGAGGATTTGACAGCATTCAGCGACAGTAGCGTTAGGAAGGTCAGGATGTTGGATGATCGCCACCCCACCTCATATTGGATGGAGCACCATCATCATTCCAGATATTACAGTTCCACAGCTCCACGGCTCAGTGCTGGGGGTGTGGTTTCCCCCTCTAGCCCACACCTGGCATTAGACATGGTACCAATAGGTTCATGTTTATCTGCTCTGGTGAGTCTACAGGGACTAGTCAGGCTGTCTGTGTGTGCATTTGCACATCTGAGTCAGCAATTCCTAACAGTTCTTTAAGATGGTCTCTTTAATTTGATGGATTTTTGTATTTTTAGTGACCGTCTTTCACCCACTGTTCCAAACATTATCTATGTACACACAATATCGTACAACACATCTGTGTGACCACACTGGCATCACTTACTCACAAGTTCATGACCCCAAAGTACTCTAAGAAGTGCCCAATTGCAGTAAATGAACCCCATGAATGCCAACACCTCGCACTCTCCTAAAGCAGCATCATGCAAGAATTGGTATTTTTACTCCTGGGCTCCCCCAATAGCTGGAAAGTGTCATTTGCTGTTACTCTACTGCAGTAAATACTAAATCTCATGCTTTGAGCGCCCCCTTATGGACAGCAGGCTGTACACGTGCATGCTAAGAGCTCCAGCTCCAGCATCTTAAGGTAGACAAGCATGTAGACCGAGGCGGTGGAGTAATACTACAGGATTTTACTGTAATATGATTCGGGTTATGCAGCGTTACACAGTTCTGCAGTCTCCTGCAGCTCCACCGAAGTTACATAGCGCAGTAGCAGCGAGCAAGAACCGAATTCTGAAGGCTAGGCGACTCAGGGTCAGAACATCTCCAAAACATCAGGCAGGTCTTGTGGTCAGTACCTACCAAAACTGATCCAAGGGGGACAACCAGTCAACCACTGACAGGGTCATGGGTATCCAAGGCTCACTGATGCTCATGGAGGCCCCACCTCACAACTCTGCTACTAACGGGGTCTCTCATACTACAAAACACCTTCAGATATCTTGTGGAGTCCATGCCTCGAAGGGTCAGAGTTGTTTTGGTAGCTCAAGGGGGATCTACACATTATTAGGCAGGTGGTTATAATGTTATGGCTGACTGTCTATATAAAGTCAGTGTTTTCCTGAATGAACTTCCAAGGCAGGAGCAGCTGCGAGTGCTGACAGTAGCTGCAGTGGATGCTCATGTTGTTCACTCAACAAAACAATGATCACTGAAAGTAGATCACATCACTAAGCATCACAAGCTGGAAGATGGAAATTAGATAGCTAACTCCTGCAAAGCATCTTTTCTCCCTTTGCAAAGCATCTCTTTGTACATCGTCCTCGACCAAACTCAACACAGCCAACTGAAGCTGAGCTAAAGCAGGTTCTGTTTCGTACCCAAGTCCCCTGATTGTTCTTTTATTTGGTTTATTATTATAAAAAAAAAAAAAAAAGTTGAATAAAATCACTGATGAAGAAAGCAGAAATTCGGCACACAACTTAAACACGCTGTGATTTAATTTTCTTTATTTTTATGTGTTTATTTATAAATTTTAATTTATTTTGTTTATATGGACAAAACAGAGGTATAACGACAGAACTGTGTAATGCTGCATAACATATTTGTGGAAAGTCCTGTAATATTACTCATACCCTTTTATTATTTGGTATTAACATAGAATTTAGAAACTTAGTATTACATATATTTATTTATATACTTGTATCTTTAAAACAAACAAAAAATATATACATCATGTTTCCTAATTCATTTATTATTATTATTATTATTATTATTATTATTATTAGTGTATTGTTGGTGTTTATTCTTTTTGCTTGGGGTCCCATAAATGTTCAGAAATGGCCCTGGCTGCTTTTAAAGCTATGATGTTTATGTTAGTACTGTGGGGACAAAACCTTCTCTTGTGTTTGTGACTTTTTGTAGAATCAATACAAAAATATCAGCTTTTAATTGTGTAAAATGTGCAAATGAATGATCGGAAAAGCTCTAAAATGGTTATATTAAAATTTATATTAATAAAAATAAACATTTATATTAGAAAATTAAAACAATTATATTTCTCACTGCTCAGTGAAGTTAATTATTATTTTACTTATTTACAAATATTTTATTTAATTTGTTTTATTATATTTATTAATATTTATTACAAATATTTTTAATAAGATAAAATACAGTTTTTAATTAAAACTTTTGCTGAAACGAAAAAAAATCCCACTGAAGGGAACCAAAAGTGGTTGTTCTGTGGCTCCTGTATCAGTAAGAGTGTATCTGATCAAGGTCTTTATTAAACTGTGTGTTAATCAGTGAAGCACTTGGACCCTCCACTTGCTTGTATGAAAGCTGCTGTACAAACAAAGGCCTGATTGATTGACTGATTGATTGATTGATTGATTGATTGAGTTCAGCAATCGGGCTGTAAATGAAACAGTGTTGAGGTCCAATCCCCATACATTGCTGCCATACACAGAGTCTTCTCCCACTGTCTGGGCATCTGTTCCCTGCATCCGTTCGCCCAGGTTTCAGAGGCTGTCACTTCCAGAGCTGCGGTGCGTTCAGGCTGAGGCTGGAGAGATGAAGCCTTTGTTAAAAACATCAGGTAGAGTGTGAGGGGTGGGTGGGTGGGGGGGTTAGGGGTGTGTTGGCACAGCGGATTTCGGCCCCATGCTGCTCTGTCAATCTGCCCCTGCCCTGTACCGAGGGGGGCAGAAAACAAGGGGCACAATCCTGCATAAAAACCCAAATCACAGCAGACGAGGGGGGAACGATTGTCGCTAAACACATCTCTCTCTCCTCACCTGTCAATCAAGACCTGTCTGAGTAATTTAGGATTCGTAAGACGGAGCATTTGAATCTGAAAGTGGTGAAAAACAGCTGCGCTTTTTAATATGCATAATAGAGCGTGACCTGGAAGGGTGCGATAAACATCAACAACAGCCACAGAGTTTCATTTCAGTCTTCTGTTTTAAAGCAATTAAAGACATCTCTTCAGAACCGGGAGTGTTGCACAGCAACAAATTCATAATCATCAATGAAACATTACATTTACAGTATATATAGAAAATTGTCTCTTCATCATATTAATTGAATTGCATGTCTGTAAAGGGAATTTAATGTAGCTGAATATAAACTGCACCATAAATAAATACTAATTATACTCTCTATTAATGTCACAGGTAGGTTATTCAAATCCAGTTTATATATATATATATATATATATATATATATATATATATATATATATATATATATATATATATATATATAAAACATAATCTGATGACCTATTTTATCATTCATGGACTCATATGAGTCTGTTGTTCGGTAGCTTCGAGTTTAAGGTAGACTGGACACATTCTGGTCTCTATAATAGCCAATAAATAGGCAAATATATAAATATGTAAATAAGGGCTGTCCCAAACAGCATTTCACAGGTTCAGGAATACTGATTGGTATTACTGAACCAGTTCCCAAATAATCACTATTTTTAAACTCCCCTTACAAACAGTGATATTTCACAATTAGACTGTTTGGACAAAAGTATTGGGACACCTGCTCATTCGTTGTTTCTTCTGAAATCAAAAGAGTTAAAAGAGTTTCTCCTGCTTTTGTTGGAGTAACTGCTTTCTACTAGATTTTGGAGGACCATTGCTGTGAGGATTTGATTGATTGCATTCAGCGATGAGTGTTAGTGAGGTCAGGATGTTGTTAACCAGCCCACCTCCATCATCCCCAATTCCCACTGCTCCACAGCACAATGCTGGGGGTCTCTATCACCAGATGACCTTATGTATATATATATATATATATATAAAATCCATCTATAATGGATTTATTCCTAACATAGCATCACTGTCAGACAACAGCCTTGCATTTCCTTTCTGCTGTTCGACACAGTGTGAATCTGGCAACTGTTTTTTTACATTGTGTCAGAATTTCATAATAAATGGACCAATCGAAATGCTCCAACATGACTTGTGTGAAAACTTTTTCCACTGACTTCCATTGAAAGCCGATGTAATTGTACATTTTCCATTTTGGAGATGATGAAATGTGTTGTAGCTTAGGCTACAGACACTGTGGACTAAGCCTCTGAATACTAAACAGAGATATACTATGTCCAAATATTTGTGGACACCCCTAATCCTATAATACAGGTGTAAGCTGTATTGCCAGTAGCAGTGGAAGAACTGTGTTCTCTGGAATGATGGACAGTGCTTGGGGAGTTGGGGATGATGGAGGTGGGGTGGTGATCATCCAGCATCCTGACCTCACTAACGCTCTTGTAATCGCCGAATGCAACCAAATCCTCACAACAATTGTCCTCCAAAATCTAGTCGAGACATTAGAGATGGGGATTTTAGAAGAACCAGTGAATGAGCGGACGCCCCAATACTTTAGTCCTTACAGTGTACGAATAGCAGCACACTCCAGAGCTGAAAGCGCCTGAGCCGGCCCTCGTTTGAGGTCTGCTAACACACACAGCTTTTATATTCAACCACACACCTCGCATTACACTGCAAAACCAGGCACTTTCTAAAAATCCTACGTGGGCTTCAATGTACAGCCTCGCCGTACTAAATGCAGTATCAGATAGGAGGTAAACAAATGAACAGAGTAAATCACGGCCTCTTCATCCTCACATATGTTTCCCTTCCCACGCGCTGTTTTTCTCTCCTCAGCCGGGCGAGCGAAACTCCAAATGCAGTTTTTTCTTCAGCCGGATGATGTTCTGCTACATTAGCACACACACAGGCGTGAACAGTGCAGGGAGAGAGAGAGAGAGAGAGAGAGAGAGAGAGAGAGAGAGAGAGAGAGAGAATGAGAGATCGAGTATTAGAGAAGATAGAAGCCTTGCAAACAGGATTTACTACACACCTCTGTATCAACACAGATTTAGCCAGAGAACGAGAGAGAGAGAGAAAGAAAGAGAGAGAGAGAGAGAGAGAGAGAGAGAGAGAGAGAGAGAAATAAGAGGTTTGGAAACCGTTCTCTTCATTTCTAGGTGATTCACATTTGGAGTGGGCTCGCGAAATTGCTTTATGGAAAGTGGCGAAGGCCTCGGCGGAAACATTAGGCCTGAAACAGCGGGGAGGCTGCTGCTTCATTAGGGCGAGAGGCTTCAGCTTTATTACAGGGATTTGGAGTTTTATGGTTATCATTATTTGCAATAGAATTATTATTCTTATATATCCGCTAGTCAGCTGTTTGGGTGGCGAGGCAGGGAGCCGGAGGGAGGGGAGCCGCCGTCTCCTCTCCGTCACGTAGCGAGAAAGAAGGAGAGGCAGCCGTCGCGTTCGCCGCACACAGCTCGGAGATCCTGCTCAGGAGAGTCTTCTGGATTTCAGTCAGGAACTCGTCCTGTGAAGGACAGAACAGCAGAAAGACAGCAGCAGCTAGGGTTAGAAAACAGGAACCGTTGAACAGAAAAGCCCATATTTTTCTCCTCTACCCTAAATATAAAGACCTGGTGTCTTTCTCAGTTCTCAGCTCTCAGTAATCCAACAGTGAAGCCACCAGGAGCCCTACAGGAGGTCCTCCTAACCTGCCACCTTCCCAGCCTGACACACGGCTACGTTCCTACCTCGCTTATCAACTGTAATTTAATAAATCTCCCCATCTACAGATTGATTTAGGGATCTCAGACACTGCAGAGTTGCTAGCAGTTGCTACATGGTCACTAGGTGGTTGCTATGTGGGTGCTAGGTTGCTATAGTGGTGCTATGACATTGCTATGATGTTGCTATTTCGCATTTTTAGATTATTTGAGAAATATTATGGATTATTGTTATGATACAATAAGGCTATGTTTTATTATTATTATATAATTATTATGGATTAATTAACTAATTTCTAGCTGGAATGTATTTGTTTTAAGTAATTAAGTAAAATATCTACTGGAAGGGTCTTATTATCCCTTTGGTGGTAATTTGGCTTAATTTAAGAAATAATAGCTAATTCAGCCTTTGTGAAAAATTATTGCTTATTATTATGTGCCAGTGAAATAAAATACTTTCCATAAGTAAAAATACTCAAAACAAATAAAAATGTTTAGAATTGAGTTTAATACTCTTAGATATTTATATCAGATATTTAGACTAGATTTTAAGCAACACTATGTAGCATTTGCATTTGTACCTTAATATTAAAGCTTTAATATCACTGGAATTCTCCACTGACTTTAATTAGGAGAATAGCATCATTGTTGCTGCTACTCCGGGTTCTGTATTTTTCAGCTTGTCCAGAAAAATGTGTCCTTTTAGGGGTGGCTCAAAGCGCGAATTACACTTTGCGACTGTAGGGGGAGCCTGGGAGCAGAAAATGGGAAATTTCTATAGCATTGCTTTAAAAGGATTCACTAGCTAAGATATTGTTTTTGCAGAGGAAAATTCTAACCACAGTTACGTTTATAAAAGCCAATAAAAGAGAAAAAACATCCAAGGGGGTGGATTTCATAGGCACTACATGCACACACTGCCAAAAAATCATATCTCAGTTTTTTACTTTTAACACAATGTGAATCTGACAGTTACTCTTTACATTGTGTCCATATTCCATGATGAATGGACCAATAGAAATGCTCCAAAATCTTTTTTTTACATTGATTCCATTGAAAGTAGCTGTGAAGTTGCTGTTTCGGAGATACAGGTTTTTGTTTGTGCGACAGAGATGATATATATTTATATATATTTTTCCAGAAAATCATTTTTGACTTCATATATGAGAGAAAAGCAGCAAGCGCAGAAACACAGATGCTTCTGGCTCTCATGTTGAATTTGAAGAAGAATGAGGGAAAAACAGGGAAAAAAAGAAGTCCGCGGTGGGGAATCTGGTGGGTGGGTAGCTGGCTGGCGGACAGCGTTAGCGACACACGGTTCCCTCCTCATAAATTATCACCAGGGATGATGAGGCCTCCGAAGCCACCGGTGTGATTTCAGTGGGCGGTGGGGATGGACCCCGCCTGGAAGTGGCGCTGTCCCACGATGCGGAGCGGCCGACCCCGGCGGAGCGGCAGCCTGTCTGCAGCAGAGCAGTTAATAAAGAGATTGATTATCGGCCTGTCAGGAAGTGACAGTTGGACAGGGCCGCGCTCCGTGAGTGACAGAGGGCACGCTCCGCTCACAGCAGCCACGGGCTCCAGCAGCAGTGTGTGTGCCACCACAACACACACACTTGCCCGCGTACACGCATCCCCACACACCCGTACGCTGCCAACGCGGCTGCAGGGGGGAGGGGCCCCACTGCCAGCACAGCCAACGCCTTCTGGAGCAGCGGCTCTGGGGCTCTGCATACACACACACACACTTATACACACACTGCCAGAGTCAGAGTTCAGCACAGACACAGCCTGCGAGCTAAACTTCAGCTCAGATAACACACACACACACTGTGAACAAGCATTGTACACACTGTGCTTAGGCTTAAGACAGGTGTCCTATGCAGTACCGTGAAAAGGTCAGCGCACCCCTCATCAGGAAACACAGACACAGAAGACTGACATCAGGGGCATGAGTGTTCAGAGCTCCACTGTTACCTTCATTACACACCTCAGACTCACCCTCACTGGTCCCAAAAGCATGCCACCTGCCTGACCTGTTAAACATGGTGGAGGTAGCGTTATGAAATCTGCAGGGAGATGGTGGTCAGGTCCATTATTCTTGGAGAGCTTCAGAAGTTTGATTGGTTTGTTTGCTTTAATCAATAAGAGCTTCTTGATCATTGAATCTCTCAGGAAAAGTGCTATTTATCTGATTAGGAGAGTGGATGGTGGTCTATGAGGTATTGCGTGGTTGTTAGGGGTCCCATTTTCTGTGCATTCTTCTCTATCTACCCTCGTCAGAAGATCCCCTGGATACGAAGAACGTAATGGCTCTTTTGACTAAAAAAAATTGAATAACTAAAGGGAGCTGTCTGATTCTGTCTGACGTCAGACTAGTACTGTACACTATTATCATTGATATTTTTATGCAGTAATGACTATGAGACAATACAAGCGAGGAAGGACTGCTTTAATGTAAGGGGTTAAAACAGTATGCAGTCCTGGGACTGGCCACCAGGGTTTGCAGTCATATGTCTCTTCAATTTTGCATTAAAATTCCCATTTAACTGTCAAATCTGAGAAGAGGGAAACAGTTCAGCTCGTGGTTGGTCTGGCAGGTGTGGCCTAAGAGTCCAATAAATGGACTTTGGACCCGATAGCTCCTGGTTCAAACCTAGACTGGCAGGAAGTCACTCAACATTCACATCTGAGGTACCCTTGGCACCTAATCTCCAATTGCTGGCTGCTCACCAAGGTGGCCGCCCACCGCTCCAGGTGTGTGTTCACACTGCCCCAATTCACTAGTATTTTGTGTGTGTGTGTGTGTGTGTGTGTTTGTGTGTTGGATGGGTTAAATCTGGCATTAACATACACTACAATGACAAAAGTATTGGGACACCTGCTCATTTATTGTTTCTTCTGAAATCAAGGCTATTAAAAAGAGCTGATCCTGCTTTTGAAGGCTTTCTACTAGATTTTGGAGGAGCATTGCTGCAAGGATTTGATTGCAATTAGCGACAAGAGCGTTAGTACGGTCAGGATGTTGGATGATGATCATCACCCCACCTCATTATCCCCAACTCCACAACTCATCCCAAAAGTACTGGATGGAGCTTCACCATTCATCATTCCAGAGAACACAGTTCTTCCACTGCTCCAAAGCTCAGTACTGGGGGCTTTATACCCCTCTAGCCCACGCCTGGCATTAGGCAGCATGGTGCCAATAGGTTCATGATGGTTATCTGCTCCAGAGAGTCCTATTCTTTTGGCAGTACTTCTCCACAGGGACTAGACAAGCTGTGTGTGTGCAATAGCTGAAACGTAAAGTAGCTGAATGCCTTTATTAGAACGAGAGTCCACAAAAATGTGCACGTATATGGTAGCAGCTTAGTGTAGCAGCTATCATGCTGATGCTCCACTGGCTGTAACAGGGAGAACAGTGTCTCCGTCGTTCCCAATCCGGGCACTATGGCACTGTGATGGAGCTCCACTACTACAGAACTGTGTAACGTTGCGTAACCTGAGTCATATTACTCCACATATTAGTCCACATGCTTCTCTACCTTCAGATCAAGCTCCTGGATCTCTCAGCATGTCAACAAATGCATGTGTACAGCTGTCCACAAGTGGGGCGCTCAAAGTGTGATTTGTATTTACAGCAGTGGAGTAAAAGTGAATTACACTCCCTGTAACTTAACTGTAGGGGGAGCCCAGGAGCAGAAAATACCAATTCTTGCATACTTGCTTTAACTTATTATTAGAAATTCAATAAACTCAACATTTTAAGGCCCAAAACTGTAAACAGTTAAACTGATTTTACAGTGTATTTAATTTAGTTGTAATTGGACTTGAGTAAAGTACAGTACAGTAAAGTACAAAGCATCTAATCTATAGTCTCGAAGTACGATCCGATTTGCTTGCGGTGCTACGTGACCTTTTATGACCTCTCTCTCTCTCTCTGTATATATATCTATATATCAGTGCAGTGTAAAACTCCTGCATCTCCCGGGCCGGTTTGATTCTAGGGCCATATGGATTAGCAACAGTACACATTAAAGAGGCAGGAATGGTGGGGAGGCGTTTGGAATTCTCCTAATTAATGATTTAGCACCTCGTAGGTACACTCGCACACTCAAAGGCATGCACACACACTCTTTTCCTCGCTTGGTTCGGCCCTGCTTTGTCTGTCCCCTCGGCTGAAAGCCTGTCTGTGCGTTACGCTGCAGCGCCGGCTGACTTCGTTTGAAGTCACGCTTGTCTGTCTCCTCGGTGGCGCGCTTGTCCCCCTTTTTTAATGAAACATAAGCGTTAATAGCGTCACCAGGAGAAGCAGGTGATAAAAGCCGATCCGGAGAGCATGCCTGTTTCCTGCGAGCGCACTGTTCAAACAGCGCATTGTTCAAAGACAATGCATGCAAAAAAGACGCACGGGGAGGGTTTGGACGGGGTGGGGTGGGGTAGGGGGGTGTAGAAGAAGGGGGGGGGGGGGAGA
This sequence comes from Salminus brasiliensis, assembly GCF_030463535.1. Taxonomy (NCBI): domain Eukaryota; kingdom Metazoa; phylum Chordata; class Actinopteri; order Characiformes; family Bryconidae; genus Salminus; species Salminus brasiliensis. Next base: position 4,243,347 of record NC_132887.1, read on the forward strand.
GGAAAGCTGCGCCCTGTCTTCAGTGAGATCAAAACAACTCCCAGGTAAAATATACAATGAAGGGTCTCCTGATCTGACCAGCATTACAGATGAGAGAGGGGGGAGCTGTCTCCCTGACATGTTAGAGAGCGTGAGAGCGACGGAGAGAACAAGAGAGGAAGGGAGGGAAGAAAAAAGGAGAGGTTGAACCATCGGGCCTTTGCAAAAGTTTGCAGCGAGGCACTCGCAGTAACACCGTCTTCTTCGGGGCTTATGAATGCATTCATGTAACTTTCCTACATGCATTACAGATGTCGAATGAAAGCCCGGGTGAACAGATGTTTACCTGTTTTACACTGAGTGTGAGAAATGCTGTCCAAAGAGGTTGCAGAGGAAGACATGTTCAATCAGGGGTGCAGATTTGGTCTGACAGGTCTGAAGCAACATAGAAACTGTGTATAGGTTCCTACACACTCATGAATTCCAATGGTTTATATGCTTCTGGTGTGGCGCAACGGATAACACCTCTATCTACTGGTGAGACCCCTAACACTTCATTGCCCTACAGCTAACTGCTTTTTTTTTTAGCAGATTTTCATCAGTTTTGAGCAGTTTATCATCAATAAACACCAGCGAACCAGTTCCACTGGCAGCTGTAGCAGCAAGCCCAAGGCGTAACAGTGCCTCCGCCATGTTTGACAGAGGATGCAGCATGCTTCAGATCATGAACCCTTCCTTTCCGTCTCCATACGTCAGGTAATCCTGGTTTCATCTATCCAAAGAATCTTGTTCTAGATCTGGACAGACTAGTTGAGATGATCTGAAGATCAGCAGTGAGGGAGGAGTTCAGTGGTGGGTGATAGCAGGTCTCTGTTCACACTAAGTTAGAAGGCATGTGTTTGAGGAAATGTCTTAAGAAATGGCCAAATGCAGCCACAAATAAAAAGCTTAAAAGTGAGGTTTAGGGCTCTGGGTGGCTCAGTGGTCTAAGGCACTGCCACTATGGCCTGGGGGTCATGAGTTCAAATCCACAGGCTGGAATCCCGAATTGGCTGTGCTCTCTCTCGGGGTGGTAGATGGCGCTCTTTTCCTCATCACTCTTAAGCCATGTTGGCCAGCACAGGCATCTGTTAGCTGGTGTGGTGGAGCTGGGCACTCGGTGCATTCCTCTGAGCGTGATGGCTGTCTGGTGATGCCACATCGGTGGCATTTTAAAAAGAGGACGTATTGGAGGAGACATGTGTAAGTCCTTACCCTCCTAGTGTTGAGAGTATTACTAGGGGGAGTTAAGATACTAACCAAAGAAGTGGGCGTGACCGAATAATGTGCCCTTTTTACAGAAGCCAGAGCGCATTCTCGGTGATAAGCCTAGCAGTCAGCCACTGGAACTCTTTGATAGTTTCTGTGATGCTGGTGAAGAGGAAACTTCATGTCAAGCACGGCTCTTTTGCGTATATAAACCTATGGTTTAGGAGCATGAACTGTTCAGATGAACGTCAGATAGACTGTAGGCCATATTAAAAGATCACTTCACCTGCTGTGTGAGTGTAGCCTAATATCATTGGTCTGTTTGAACCATACAATATAAAATATCTTACATTTGGCCTCAGTTTGACCACCATCACAATCTGCCCCTAACCCCAGTTCGAGTATGCTTATTGGGTCCTAACACTAGCGCGACAAGGCTTATGTAGCTAGCAAACAATGCAAACTTGTGGGCACCAGTCAACATGTGGCTAACCACAGCCTAAATCATCACATGGTCTCCTTAAAGTATAGACATGGGTTTAAACAATGTGATTAGGGGCCTAAAAATCAGCACAGCGATATACACACAACGTCCAAAAATTTGTGGACACCCCTTCTAATGAATGCATTAAGTTGCACCCATTGCTGACACAGATGTGCAAATGCACACACATACACAGCTTGTCTAGTCTCTGTAGAGAAGCCCTGCCAATAGAATAGGACACTCTGGGGCAGACAGTAAACATGAACCTATTGGCATCTTGCTGCCTAATGCCAGGCGTGGGCTAGAGGGGTGTATATAAAGCCCCCCCCCCCAGCATTGATTCAGCTGTGGAGCAGTGGAAGAACTGTGTTCTTTGGAATGATGGATGGTGGTGCTCCATCTAATACTGTTTGGGATGAGTTGGGGAGTTCTCATTATCGCTCTTGTCGCTGAATGCAATCAAATCCTCACAGCAGTGCTCCTCCATCTAGTAGAAAGCCTTCTTCCCTGGACAGTAGGGACAGTTTCTCCAACAAAGGCAGGAGATATTATTTTTTAACACCCTTAATTTTGGAAAAAGCAATGAACGAGCAGGTGTCCCAATACTTTTGTCCCTTTCTAAAAGAATAAACACATAGCCAGAGCACTTTGGTTCATAAAATGTGTGTGTGTGTGTGTGTGTGTGTATACGTAAGTCCCGGTTTATAGATAACAGTGTGCCGTAAGGTGTCAGGGGTCGCCACACCATGCGAGCAAGTTTCCGAGCCTGAATTCTATCAATTTATGCAGATAACAGCGTGTCGTTCAGTGTTTCTTGAAAGCGTGGCTCACTCCAGGGTATCTGCAGTAATCTAAACTGCTCTAATACGTGCCTTTTGTCTCGTCCCGACAAGAAAAGAAGTCTTTTTCGCACTTGGCTGGGCTTTATGCTGATCAATACAGGCTGCGGTGACAGGAATATCTACGAGGAGGAACGCAGACGTCTAGCTATTCGGAATGAAGACGAGGAAAAGGAGGAGGTGGAGGAGGTGGAGGAGGAGAGAATTTCGCAGTAGAGGAAAGGAGCAAAAGAAGAGGAGGAGGAAGAAGAAGAGGAAGAGGAAGAGCGAGAGAGAAGGCGACACAGATGGACAAGAGGCTTTGTGGTGTGGGCTCCTGCTGGCACGGTGCCCACCAGCACAGACTCCCTTTGTTTGCCAGGCTACTAAACTAATAGAGATAAAAGCAGGTTCCTGCTGGCCCTGAATTATAAAGTCATTAACGAATACAAATAAGGCAGAGCGCGGAGGGCCGGCGAGCGGGCCCCTCTCTGCCCAGCTGAGCGCTGAGGAGAGCGCAGAATTTCGGAGGATTTTCATGCAGGTCGGAGGTCTACGAGCGCCGCTGGCCTTTGTGCAAACAGCACAGCCGGTGCCAATCACGAGCCGCTGATTCTGAGTGTGTGTGTTGGAGTGAGTGAGTGTGTGTGTGTGTGTGTGTGTGTGCTGACTGGTCCATTATGATCCATACATATTTATTCCTGTAAAGAGTGATAAACTATAAAAGATTCATTCCATCATCAGGGATCCTTATTTATTTATCTTCCCACAGTGCACACGGTGTGTGTGTGTCGGTGTGTGTGTGTGCCGCTGTTCCAGTGTCATTAGTGTGAATTTATGCATTTTACTGTTGTTTTTTTTTTTTTGGAGGTGGGGGGGGGGTGTTTTGGAGCTCCTGTTTTCATGCACTCGGTACAACCCATCCTCAGCGTCTCCTCTCCTCCCCTGTGTACTCTCAATATTATTTAAGGTAGCCTCTGTCGCACAATGGCAATGGAAACCGGAGTGGTTTAAGGTGCTCTCCCGGAGCTCTGGGCTTGGCAACTAAACTAGCTCATTTGTTAGCGCTGCATACCCTCAGACAGCCTTATGAATGGAGGCACTATCCAATTATTACAGGGGATAAAACTAGAGCTCCGTCAAGCTGTAGCAGAATCTATTACCAGTGTGTGTGTAAGTGTGTGTGTGTGCGTATTTGTTTTTATATGGTTTCTGGGCAAACATACCCACGCTGCTTGTGATGAAAACACTAGAAGAACAGTGCTAGAAAATGGGTGTGATTTTAGAACATGTTCCTAAAGATTTGATGTCGCTTAAGCGGAAGATTCTTTTTGGTTCTTGAGGTTTTGATCAGTACTGATGAACATCACACATGACATAGCATATAAAAAAGGGGCTCGTGCATTTATATGAATTAAGAATAGTATTTAAAAACTAATACATATAGGAGATATCATCCTGTCCTATCAAAGCAAATCAGATTTAATTGTATCGCTGTTGTTGTCACAATGCAGCTTTACATAATCAGTAATTCAACAACACTATTCCATCCTATTATATTATTCTATATTATCTTTTATATACTTATTATGTGTGTACTTATAGATAACACTGATTATATATACCCTATGTGTAATGTACCTGTATGCAGTGTAAGTACTGTAATATATTATCACAGTATCTATCTATCAATCTATCAATCTATCAGTCAATCTGTCTATCTATCATTCTATATATCTGTCTTTAGATCTGTGTGGTCATGTGGTTATGTGCGTATATATATATATATATATATATATATATATATATATATATATATATATATATATACATGCTGTTTCCCATGCTTCAACCTATCATGAATCAGGCACTTGTTCTTTATGTCCAAATGTTTTTATGATGACTGGACCAATAGAAAGGTTTTTTACACTGACTTCCATTGAAAGTCTTTTTTTCCCTTCTTACACAGGTTCTAATACATCTGGGCTATATTATTGTTATAATACATATGGATCATATTACCATAGCAAATAAGTACTTATTTATACATAACACTAATTATATATACCATAAGTGTAATGTACCCATATGCAGTGTAAGGACTATACTGTGCTGTACAATATCTATCTATCTATCTATCTATCTAGATATATATATATATATATATATATATATATATATATATATGTGTGTGTGTGTGTGTGTGTGTGTGTGTGTGTGTGTGTGAATCTGGCAGTGAAAATGTCATAATGGATGGACCAATAGATAGACAATACGCTGACTTCCAGTGAATCTCCTGTAAAGTACATTACTATTATATATCTACACATTTCCACATACATGATAACTTAATACATACGGGACATATTATTACTACATACACGCCACACTTATAGGACATGTGTGTGGAAACCAGCACCCATATGCTGTCTGAAACCGCTCAGCAGTACAGGCACGCTGCTGTTCTCCAGTGTTGAACTTTCTTTCGCAAGCCGCCACCTTCCGCAGCCTCCTGACGCAGACCCTGATATCCAGCATCATGAACGCTCCCCACACTCTAACTCTCCCTGTGTTTAACGGTTACCTCCTCAAACCTAAACTGGAACAGCGTTCAGTGTCTCTGTCGTGTGTCTGTTTGCATTTGTCTGTATGCGAGTGCAGAGAGAATGAAAGCGAGAGTGAGAGAATGTGTGTGTGTGTGTGTGTGTGTGTGTGTGTGTGTGTGGGATGAAATTCACTGATGAAAAAGGCTACTTTGGAAACTCTCTGATAATTGGCTTCTTAAAAGGGGCTCATTTTTAACTATGTCACCGCGGCTGCTGGATGACAATTAATCTGTTTTCCAGTGTTTTCTTGGCATCTGTGCCAATTACTTTATATGCTAATATATGTAAATTACCAAACATTTCAGATGCCAGTAACAAGTAGGCATGTACTGCATTTTATTCTCACTTAAACAAATACATTTAATCGTCACCATCAAACAGTACCGCTTCAAAGCTTGGTATTTTTACAGTTATTTTTGCAGATTATTAGTTGTATTATTATTATTATTATCATTATTGTTGTTATTATTACTGGGAAACTAAAGTATGGCCATGAAATGAAGCCACATTTTCCAGTTACTCCAAATGTCACTGATTGTTTCCTGTATTAATAAAACCTAAATACCTGAAATTGGCCCGAGACATTTGTGCTGGTGGATAAATACAGAGCTTAAATCAGTGCTGTCTGCGCCGCCTCTCTGTTTGCCACTCAAATGTCAGCGAATTATGAAAACAATATCAACACACATTTAATTCACACTCCAACAGTCAAACTGCATTTTCACCCCAAACATACATTCCAATTAAACACGTCTCGGCTGTTCAGAGTCTTTCCATTGTGCTGGCTGCTATGAGAAAGAAGAGAGCGACGTCGACGCCGAGGAGATGTAAATGAATGCACTTAACCGTCTGACTAGGTCTTCTGCGTTTTATCATAAATAGCTATAATTACCAGCACACTCTCTCTCTCTCTCTCTCCCTCTCTCCCTCACTCTCCCTGTATCTCTCCCTCTCTCTCTCTCTCTCCTTCATACACACACTGCCACATTTATCTTTCCATCTCAGACCTGCCTCATAATCCAGAATTTCCTCCCTGAGCTTCAGAAAGCTCCTGGTCTCGCTCCGTCTGTAGATGTCACTCTTGTATACGAAATGGCTCTACTGGCTCTCGCGCTCAGGAGCGTAGGCGCACTCGCGGCGCCTTTCAGAACGCAGGCCGGACACTTCAAACGAGGCGCAGAACTCCAGATGAGGTCTGTAAGAGCGTGCTGAACTTTTCTGGAGGAAATGGAAAAGGAAATAATCGCACTCTAAATAAACACTAAAGGTGCTACAGAAGGTTCTTAGAGGATGCCGTAGAAGAACCACCGGTTCCGTAAAGAAGAAGCGTTTGGTGATAGAGGAGTGTGAGTGTGGATTTGAGGAGGAAGATCGTTTACATTAGAGAAGGTTCTTTAAGCTTTCTAAGGTTCTTCATGTGCATGCTTCAGATCTCTTTATTGGAAACAAGGTTCTTTATGGAACCAAAATTGGTTCTTCATTGCCATTTTTGTAATAGAGATGTGAGGGAGTGTGAACCTTTAAATTGGTAAAGAACCTTTGTTTCGGTTCCCTAAAGAACCAATTTTCTGATAGAGATGTGTGAAGTGTGAACCTTTAATTTGATAAAGAACTTTACAACCATCAAAGGAAGGTTCTTCAAGCCTTTAACAAAGGTTCCACACACTCACACTTCACATTTCCGTGACAAAAATGGTTCTTTATGGAACCAAAATGGGTTCTTCTTTGCCATTTCTGTAATAAAGATGTGTGAAGTGTGAACCTTTAAATTGGTAAAGAATCTTTCAACCTTCAAAAAAGGTTCCACACACTTTACATTTCTATTAGAAATAAGGTTCTTAAAAGGACCAAAAAGGGTTCTCTTATGGCATGGCTCAAAGAACCTTTTGTAGAACCTTTATTTGTAAGAGTACAAACAGACTTGCTCACTGTAACCAAAGTTTGAGATGCCCAATCTTAACCTACACTTAATTCTAGGTGGTACAAAGGTCCTGATGCCATAGAACAACCAATTTTGGTTCCCTAAAGAACCATTTTTATAATAAAGATGTGTGTGTGAACCTTTCAATTGTTAAAGAATCGTTCAACCATCAAAATAAGGTTCTTAAGGCCTTTAAAAAAAGTTCCACATACTCATACTTCACATCTCTGTTAGAAATAAGGTTCTTAAAATGACCAAAAGTGGTTCTCTTATGGAATGGCTCAAAGAACCTTTCATAGAACCTTTATGTTAAAGAGTACAAACAGACTTTTAGTACACAGTGTAACCAAAGTTTAAGATCTTTTAAGATTTTTTAAAGAGTTTAAGTTCTGTTTTTCATCAGCTACACTCAATTATAGTTGGTACAAATGCTCTTTGAGTGATGCTATAGAAGAACCCGTTTTGGTTCCCTAAAGAACCATTTTTGTAATAGAGTTGTGTGAAGTGTAAACTTTTAAATTGTTAAAGAACCTTTCAACCATTAAAAGAAACTTCTTCAAGCTTTTAAAAAAGGTTTCACATACTCACACTTCACATTTCCTCTACAAAAATGGTTCTTTATGGAACCAAAATTGGTTCTTCTATGACATAATAAAGATCCAATAGAGACGTTTGAGTGTGAAATTGTTGAAGAACCTCCACATGAGAAAGGGTTCTTTAAGGATTTTGGAGGTTAGTCATGCTCACTCCTCACATTTCAATTCAGAACTAGGCTCTTTGTAGAACCAAAAGTGGTTCTGTTATGGCATTGCTGAAAGAACCTTTTGAAGAACCTTTATTTCTAAGAGTACAAAAAGACTTGCTCACTATTTGCTAAATTTTACAAATCAGGGTTGTACAAAAGGTTCTCAGAGTGATACCACATAACAACCACTTTTGGTTCTCTATCAGAGCATTGCTGTCATACCTTTACACTGGTAAAGAACCTTACAACCACCAAAAGAAGGTTCTTCAAGGTTCTACACACTTACACTTCAAGTTTCTGCTACAAAAATGGTTCTTTATGGAACCAAAATTGGTTCTTCTTTGCCATGTTTGTAATAAAGATGTCTGAAGTGTGAACCTTTAAATTGGTACAGAACCTGTCAACCTTCAAAAAAGGTTCCACACACTTACACTTCACATCTCTATTAGAAACAAGGTTCTTTATGGAACCAAAAGTGGTTCTTCTATGGCATCGCTCAAAGAACCTTTTGAAGAACCTTTATTTTTAGGAATGACTTTCTTACAAATGAAGCTGCTACAAAAGGTTCTTTAAGCGACACCACAGAAAAACCTCTGATTCCATGAAGATGCATGTTTTGTGACTTATGTGAGTGTGAAATTGCTGAAGAACCTTTACATCAAGAGAAGAGAAGGTTCTTCAAGTCTTTAAAACAGGTTCTACAGACTCACACTTCAGATTTCTATTAGAAACAAGGTTCTTTATGGAACCAAAAGTGGTTCTACTATGGCTTCTGTCTATGAGCCATTTGTAGCACCTTTATTTTTAGGAGTACAAAAAGACTAGCTCACTGTAACCCGAGCTAAAGCTAATCTAATCTGACCTGACTATATGACCTATTAGGAGATCATTAAGCAGTCCTGCCATGCAAAAGCCTTGTATCTCATCTCTAAACTAAGGTGCAGTTTTAGAGGTTACCTTTACCTTACCTTTTTTGACTTGCGAGACCATTTTGGGGGTTGCAGGTTGGTCTATTATCCTCACATTCTTCATTATTAAGGCATTTTGTTTAAATATTTGCAGCAACGTGGATTTGACTTTAAATTTTAGTGACAGATGAGGGACAAAATGTCCTTATGCTATAAATCTGCAGCTCTGTACTGAATACATGTCAGAAAACTGCTGAACTCACAGTTTAACGCACTAGAATTCACGAGAATCTGGTCTCTCTAGTTCATGTAGTTTTATGTAAGTTACTGTAAGTGGGCTGCTGCTCACCGATGTTGACCTTCTCCCCTTGTCAGACTTTGTCAAGCCAAATCTGCACCCCAATACAGTCATATGCAAAGGTTTGGACACCCATGGTAAAGTCAGGAAATGAACTTAAATTTAGACACAATTACATTCATTTACTGAATTTAATTTATCAAAAATAAAGAGATTAAGATATGCCAGGATGTTTGTGCATGATTTACTGTTTACTGATATTTCCTGAATTCAGCAAATAAACAGCAATAAAAAGCAATAAAATCTTTGTATATGATCTGTTCACTTAGTTACTCTTTAGAACATCACAAATACATTTACAAATACAGGGTTACAGCTGTATATCATCATGGTCACGCAAAATTCCTTGTATCTCCAAAACAGCAACTTTGCAGGAGGAGGAAAACAAAACTTATATTTCAATAGAAGTCAATGTTGAAAGATTTTATTTCTTAATTAATTTTGGAGCAATTCTATTGCAAAAAAAACATTGCTAGAATTGCATGATGTTAAAAGTATATATATATATATATATATATATATATATATAATATACACACACACACACACACACACACGGATAGATATACAGATAGACTTATATATGAGGTGTGTGTGTGTGATGAACTTATATGCAGTGTATGTATCTATGTATCTGTCTATATATATATATATATATATATATATATATATATATATATAGATATATATATATATATATATATATATATATAGATATATAGATAGATACATACATACACTGTATATAAGTACATTAAAAATATGTATATGTATGTCCCTTGTGTGAGTGAATGTATATATATATATGTGTGTGTGTGTGTGTGTGTGTGTGTGTGCGTGTGTGTGTGTAATGCACCTATACACTGTATTTCTATCTATCTATCTATCTATCTATCTATCTATCTATCACTGTCACACAAAAACCACGTATACATACACTATATAGATAGAGTTTAAGTTTAAAACAGCAAAAATGGAGATCCAAGGTTTATGCATGCAAAACTCTGCTATCTGTATATATGTATAGTGTTCTAGTTATAGCATAAATCCATAATCCAGACATTTTCCACAATGTCCTTTCCAGAAAGTCAGTGCAGAACCAGAGTACCAGGCTTCTATTAAACCCGTATACAGTTTATTCGCACTGGATGAGCAATTATTCCATCCGTTTTCATCACTGGCTTTCATAATTAGCGCATTACCATATTGTTCATGGACAATGATAAAGTAGAATCTGGCGTAAGTGTAATGAGGAGCCTCGTTGGAAGCGCACCAGAGGAGTGCGACGTTATGTCAAAATAAAGTTACGGCACTGACAACAAGAGTTTCACTCTGACATCATGCATAACTCACACTTTCCCTCTGACACACACACACACACACACACACACAGGGCTGAATGAATCATGTGAATATATCAGCTCGGCTCCGGCGGACAGCTCTCAGTCTGACGAGCCTCCGCTCTCTGATTAACTCCGAAATGTATCTTTCAGGCATTTATTATCAATTTAGGTTTTATCAGCGCCTTACAGGCGGCATGAAATCTCACCCTCATACCAGTAATTAAGGTGAGCCCCGGCGCTTAAGTGTGTCTTGATTTGCGGCGATTATCGGGCGCAGGAGCTGAAAAGTACACCGCTGTGACCTGCGGGGCAGGCTGAAGTGCTACTGGCTGCAGCCGCTGCTTATTTAATTGATCTCCACAGCTTTACATTCAAATATCATGGTGGCGCCGAGCAGCTCCAGATGGGTTTTGTTCCTCGGCGCGGCTGAAGGGGAGATTATTCGCCGTGCAGATTTGACCTGATGGCTTCTCTCCTTTTTCTGTTTGCTCGCCCTGCGACTCGTGGCTGCGGCTCAAGACTCGACTCCAGACGCTTTTAATGAATTTCAGCGGCTGGGAGTCGGTGTGTGTTGCAGTAGCTGGGGTTTAAGGCATGTGAATATGGATGCAGGTCTGGAGGGAAGCATTTTTACTGAGTATATTATTGATGCCATACAAAAAGCTTGTATCTTCATTTGTGCTTTTTGACATGAAGTGAATCTGGCAGTTGTTCTTTACATTGTATCAGAATTTTAAGATGAATGGACCAATAGAAATGCTCCTAAATGACCTGGAATTAAATCTTTGTACACTGACTTCCATTAAAACTTAAGAAGGTTTTTCCTTCTCTTGAAAAGTTGCTGTTTTGGGGAACTGATGGTGTTTATTGACATTTACTGCCATGGTATGAATACTAATAAATAATAACTAATGTTTGTATATATACACAGCAAAAAAAATCACACATTAATTAACACATTAAGTGTTTATTTGATTGACTTAGTGTCAGAAAACACTGAAACATACTTTTTGACATTTATTTACGTCTTTATTTATGTGTTTATTTTTGTATATACTGTACACATTCACTAGAGGTGTAATATATATATATATATATATATATATATATATATATATATATATATATATAGTAACAAAGCCACTTTGTTCATTTCTGTGATAGTTATAATTATCAACACCTAATTATCAACATCTGAGACTAGATATATATTTATAAATCATCACTGTTGGAGTGGAAACCTTGTAACTACGAGTTTCTCTCAATCAAGCTTTTATTCCTTTTGATTGTGCTCTGTTTCTATTGGTTTGTTCATCATGAAATCTTTACACTATGTAAAGTCAGCTGACAAAATCCAATTACATGTCAAAAATACAAAACATTGGAGAGACAAAGGTTTGTCCAGAAATGACAACACTGTAAACTGTTGGTGTCACTCTAAAAACCTTGTATGTCCATTTTTGCATTTGTATTTTTGACATAATGTAAATTTAGCAGTTGTTCTAGAATGGACCAATAGAAATGCAGCTCCTAAATGACTTAGAATGAAATCTTTCCACATTGACTTCCATTGAAAGTTCTGTAAAGTTGAAATTTTGAAGATACAAGGTTTTTGTAGTGTGACAGTGACAGTATGAACATATATGCTGACTAAGCGGTCTGTGTTATTGTGTCCAGCTGTACAGAGATACACACTGCATTTATTGCCGTGTGAAACTCCCTCTGTAATCACTCTGTTAGGTGTTGAATAAGAGGCTGAATTTACGAACACAATCAAGACGAAACTCAAAAGGAGGAGGAGGAGCAGAGCGGTCGCCTGAACGCGAGAGAGCGAGAGAACGGCTCAGTCTGGAGAAGAGAGTCGTTTCATCTGAATATAAAACAGAAAGCAGCAGAAACACCGTCTGTAATCCAAACTGCATTCCCCTTTACTCTAATTCAGCACACACACACACACACACACACACACACACAGTGTGTGCCTAATACTGAAACTCCACATGATCACACACACAGAGCGAAGAGAGAGAGAGAGAGAGAGAGAGAGAGAGAGAGAGAGAGAGAGAGAGAGTAACATATACAGATACACAAAGATGGAAGCAGAAGAAAATAGAGTGAAAGAGAGACAATGGAGAGGAATATGAGAGAGAGAGAGAGAGAGAGAGAGAGAGAGAGAGAGAGAGAGAGATACAAAGGGAAAGTAATGATGAATGATGTAATAAAAAGGAAATAGTGAGACAAAGAACATCTGAAAAAATGTGGAATAAAAAAAGAAGAAAAGCCAAAGAAAGAATGAGAGAACGAGAGAGAGAGAGAGAGAGAGAGAGAGAGAGAGAGAGAGAGAGAGATAGAGAGAGAGAGAGAGAGTAAGAGAAAATATGAAAAAGAATGATAGAAAAAAGAGAAAGAACAAAAAAGAGAGAGAAAGTAAGGACAGATAAACTATAAGGACAAAAGTATTGGGACACCTGCTCGTTCACCGTTTCTTCTGAAATCAAGGGTATTAAAAAGAGCGTATCCTGCTTTTGTTGGAGTAACTATCTCTACTGTCCAGAGAAGAAGACTTTCTACTAGATTTTGGAGGAGGAACATTGCTGTGAGGATTTGACTGCATTCAGTGAAAAGAGCATTCGTGAAGTCAAGATGATCAACACCCCACCTCACCCCCATCCAACTCCCCAACTCATCCCAAAAGTATTGGATGAAGCTCCATCCATCATTCCAGAGAGCACAGTTCTTCCACTGCTCCACAGATCAATGCTGGGGGGCTTTATACCCCTCTAGCCCACGCCTGGCCTTAGGCAGCATGGGGCCAATAGGTTCACATTTATCTGCTCCAGACAGGCCTATTCTATTGGCAGTACTTCTTCTCTACACTAGACTAGCTGTGTATGTGTGTGTGTGTATGTGTGTGTGCATTTGCAGCACATGTACCTTAAAGTGGCTAAATGCGTTTATTAGAAGTGGTGTCCACAAACATTTGGACATATCGTGTAGATACATGGAGGGTTAGAGAGAGCGAAAAAAAAACAATATATAGAAGCAAAGCAGAGAGAGAGAGCGAGAGAGAGAGAGAGAGAGAGAGAGAGATGAAATGAGAGGATGATGGGAGAAAAGAGAAAGAGGGCGAGAGAGGAGGAAAATGAGAGGGAAAGGCGGCGAGTGTCATCCGTGGTGAATAAGGAAGTGATGGGCATCCTCTCGGCCGTCTGGTCGGCGCTGATTTTAATGAGTCATTTCGATGCACGCTATGAAGATTAGGAGCCAGTGACGGCAAAGCACCATCTGTAAGGTAGCCGAGCGGTCACAGTAATCCTTCTCACACACACTGGCAGAAGGAGTGATGGCATGGCAAGGTCACTACAGGTGGAGGGCTGAGCGCGGTGACAGGACGGGCAGAGGAAGAGCCGGTCCTTTCAAAGCTTTAATGAGACGTCACTGCATTTCTGCTGAAACGAGTCAAACTGAAAGCAGTCGGATGCAGTGAGGAGACTCAGGCCGCTTCAATCCCTCATTTCGCCGATAATTATCCATGTCTGCCTCAATCTTATTCTAATAGTACACTATATTTTGGCAATTCTAGTCCTACCACCCCTCTCCCCATGTACTGTACGGGTCCCGTTGCAGTGCGGCGGCGCCTGACACATAATTCTTATGTGGAACGCCTTCATTATACGTACATATCAAGTGTTTTTCAGTTGCCAAGTGGTGTCAAATATCTCAAAGCAAGCTGTAAAGGCAGGAGCACACCTCAGGTATTGGCAGCGAATTATACAGGGTGAATCATTCAGCGCAAAATCCTTTCTTACGTTCATTATTTTCGCAAGGACACATGCGTGCTTAGCGCTAAACGAGGAGCCATTTCATTCCTGAATGGCAAAGGATTGCATGAATGACACACACACACACACACACACACACACACATATATATATATATATATATATATATATATATATATATATATATATATATATATATATATATATGTATAAGGGCAAGGTTGCTTGACTTGGATCGTCTACAGCAGTAAAGCAAGACAATGTCTAAAGCAGGTCACTGGTTTATATAGACCCGGCGCGAGAGCAGGTTAACTGAGCTCCGTTCACCATGAGTCATATATATATATATATATATATATATATATATATATATATATATAGTGTGTGTGTATATATATATATAAAAAAAATTGATTAATGACAATGATTTAATGCAACCCTTTGAATCTCCACCAATTTTCTCATTTTCTTTCCTCACCATGTGGGAGAGACTTGGTAAACAGAGCAGGCTGCTGAAGGCAGAGTGATTTTAGCAGTTTTTTTATGATGGCAGGTCGAAAGCTAGTTAGATAGGGTGGTTGCTATGACATCAACAACACAAGAAGACCTGAAAACCTAAGACTGGGGGTGAGAAGCCAAAAGCGACAGTAGCAAGAAGAAACTCCCTCAGAGCTGAAGGAACCAAGACTCACAAGGGGGGACCCATCTATCCTCCTCTGATCAGAACTATTTGTAAATAATTGACCAACATCTTAACATTAGCTGACATTACGTTATGTTAAAAGGCCAGAATACCAGTGCTGTGGAAATTGGCTGAATTATTAGCTATTTTCTTAGTATCACGATTTTTGTGTGACGTCAGCAATATGAAATACACTGTACTTACATCTGTAGTATATTTTTAGTTTACCCCCTAACACAGCAAGGCGTGTTACACAGTAAGGTGTATTAATCAGTAACTACAGGGATGTCTGTACAAACTGGTGGGGCTATTCTCTGGTAATAGAAGCTTGTAATAATGCGTTCGGCCTGCCTGCGGCTGTTTAAGGGGTTAATCTGCATAGAAACCTTGTAACAAAAAATTGACCATTGCTTACTTAACTACACACTAAAGCATATTATTCAGGAACTACAGGTACTTTTGGCCCACCGACGGGCCATCGGTGGGTTAACCCCTTAAAAAGCCAATGGCCCGCCGGTGCAATAAGCCTTGGGGTGTTAAGAGCTTAAAAAGCTACTGCATGTTGTTTTAAATGGATGTATGGTTCAAGTAAGAACTCTGAATTGAAAAAAATGTTGCTAGATTTTATGCAGAGAATCTGTAAAGGGTCCCTATGATAAGGAAAAAAAAAATATATATATATACATATTTAAAAAATATATAAAACATATGACCTAGCAGGTGAAAGTTGCTACAGCTTCAGAAAAA